>NC_047020.1:7506927-7694001 GCF_902652985.1 Pecten maximus | reverse complement strand
TTAATTCTGGTTAGTTAGAGTTAGATTAATTTTCTTGTTAACCCTGGTTAAAGTAAGATTAATTTTCTTGTTAACCCTGGTTAGTTAGAGTAAGATTAATTTTCTTGTTAACCCTGGTTAGTTAGAGTAAGATTAATTTTCTTGTTAACCCTGGTTAATTAGAGTAAGATTCATATTATTGTTAACCCTGGTTAGAATAAGACTGTCCACCTGTTTGTTTATATCTGATATCATTTATAGTAAAACATTACATTACAGCACATAAAACATAAAATCCTTAGAAGATAGGCTTTAGGCCAAAAAATACTGCATTATTAATCTGTCAGTTGGTGTTGTCCATGTAAATGAAAACAAACATGTTCCTCACGGTTGTATTTCTATATGAATTAGCTGTACATGCTGAATTTGATACTTAGGACTACAGGCACTAAAAGTCTGACTCACAATCATCCAGTTTTATTTCACCAATAATAATATAGTGCTGATTTATCACTGAGTAAATAATCTATAAATAGCTTAAGGTACACCAAATCGTGTCCTCACCTAACCGGGTGGATAAGCTTATAGGTGTTTAGTCATTGTTATATAATGACAATGACCAAATACAGGTCTACCTATAGGCCTCTACAAACAGATAACTGTATAGATCGAGGTAGTGTCTCTACAAACAGATAACTGTACAGATCGAGGTAGTGTCTCTACAAACAGATAACTGTACAGATCGAGGTAGTGTCTCTACAAACAGATAACTGTACAGATCGAGGTAGTGTCTCTACAAACAGATAACTGTACAGATCGAGGTAGTGTCTCTACAAACAGATAACTGTATAGATCGAGGTAGTGTCTCTACAAACAGATAACTGTATAGATCGAGTGTCTCTACAAACAGATAACTGTATAGATCGAGGTAGTGTCTCTACAAACAGATAACTGTATAGATCGAGGTAGTGTCTCTACAAACAGATAACTGTACAGATTGAGGTAGTAGTGTCTCTACAAACAGATAACTGTACAGATCGAGGTAGTGTCTCTACAAACAGATAACTGTATAGATCGAGGTAGTGTCTCTACAAACAGATAACTGTACAGATCGAGGTAGTGTCTCTACAAACAGATAACTGTACAGATCGAGGTAGTGTCACTACAAACAGATAACTGTATAGATCGAGGTAGTGTCTCTACAAACAGATAACTGTATAGATCAAGGTTACGTGTCTAGCTAGTCCTCATACAGTGTCTAGCTAGTCCTCATATAGTGTCTAGCTAGTCCTCATATAGTGTCTAGCTAGTCCTCATACAGTGTCTAGCTAGTCCTCATATAGTGTCTAGCTAGTCCTCATATAGTGTCTAGCTAGTCCTCATACAGTGTCTAGCTAGGCCTCATACAGTGTCTAGCTAGGCCTCATACAGTGTCTAGCTAGTCCTCATACAGTGTCTAGCTAGTCCTCATACAGTGTCTAGCTAGGCCTCATACAGTGTCTAGCTAGGCCTCTAACAGATATACATAAATTGATCCCTTTGAGCCAGGTAAATACCAGATAGTGGCCAGTCAGCAGTTCACTCCCCAAGACCTCCAGTCAGCAGTTCACTCCCCAAGCCCTCCATGCAGTCAGCAGTTCACTCCCCAAGCCTTCCAGTCATCAATTCACTCCCCAAGCCCTCCAGTCAGCAGTTCACTCCCCAAGCCCTCCAGTCAGCAGTACACTCCCCAAGCCCTCCATTCATCAGTACACTGCCCAAGCCCTCCAATCAGCAGTATCCTAGCTGTCCAAGTCCTCAAGCCTTTTCCACATGTCTTAAGTTTGCACTTAAGCTGACAGAATTAAAATATCATATGCAGTACAATGTATATAAATTAGAATATTGGATAGTTACCTGGTATGTCCATTTTTGGCAATTTGGTATACTGAATTATCTTTCTGGCCTACCACGACAATGTCATCCAAGGCCTGCCACTACATTGTCATTCAAGGCCTACCAGGACAATGTCACCTAAGGCCTGCCACGACAATGTCACCTAAGGCCTACCATGACAATATCACCCAAGGCCTACCACAACAATATCATCCAAGGCCTACCACGACAATATTACCCAAGGCCTACCACAACAATGTCATCCAAGGCCTGCCACGACAATATCACCTAAGGCCTACCATGACAATATCACCTAAGGCCTACCACGACAATATCACCCAAGCCCTACCACGACAATGTCACCTAATTAAGGCCTACCACGACAATGTCATCCAAGGCCTACCACGACAATGTCATCCAAGGCCTACCACGACAATATCACCCAAGGCCTACCACGACAATATCACCCAAGGCCTACCACAACAATATCATCCAAGGCCTACCACGACAATATTACCCAAGGCCTACCACGACAATATCACCTAAGGCCTACCACGACAATATCACCCAAGGCCTACCACGACAATATCACCCAAGGCCTACCACGACAATATCACCCAAGGCCTACCATGACAATATCACCTAAGGCCTACCACGACAATATCACCCAAGGCCTACCACGACAATATCACCCAAGGCCTACCACGACAATATCACCCAAGGCCTACCACAACAATGTCATCCAAGGCCTACCACGACAATATCACCCAAGGCCTACCACGACAATATCACCCAAGGCCTACCACGACAATATCACCCAAGGCCTACCACGACAATATCACCCAAGGCCTACCACGACAATATCACCCAAGGCCTACCACGACAATGTCACCTAATTAAGGCCTACCACGACAATGTCATCCAAGGCCTGCCACTACATTGTCATTCAAGGCCTATCACGACAATGTCACCCAAGGCCTACCACGACAATGTCATCCAAGGCCTGCCACTACATTGTCATCCAAGGCCTATCACGACAATGTCACCCAAGGCCTACCACGACAATGTCACCTAAGGCCTATCACGACAATGTCACCCAAGGCCTAACATGACAATGTCATTCAAGGCCTACCACGACAATGTCATTCAAGGCCTTACATGACAATGTCACCCAAGGCCTACCACGACAATGTCATCCAAGGCCTATCACGACAATGTCACCCAAGGCCTACCACGACAATGTCACCTAAGGCCTATCACGACAATGTCACCCAAGGCCTGCCACTACATTGTCATCCAAGGCCTATCACGACAATATCACCTAAGGCCTACCACGACAATGTCACCCAAGGCCTACCACGACAATATCAGCCAAGCCCTACCACGAAAATGTCACCTAAGGCCTACCATGACAATATCATCCAAGGCCTACCACGACAATATCACCCAAGGTCTACCACGACAATATCATCCAAGGCCTGCCACGACAATGTCACCCAAGGCCTACCACGACAATGTCATCCAAGGCCTGCCACGACAATATCACCCAAGGTCTACCACGACAATATCATCCAAGGCCTGCCACGACAATGTCATCCAAGGCCTGCCACGACAATATCACCCAAGGTCTACCACGACAATATCACCCAAGGCCTACCACAACAATGTCATCCAAGGCCTGCCACGACAATATCACCCAAGGTCTACCACGACAATATCATCCAAGGCCTGCCACGACAATGTCATCCAAGGCCTACCACGACAATGTCATCCAAGGCCTACCACGACAATGTCATTCAAGGCCTACCACGACAATGTCATCCAAGGTCTACCACGACAATGTCATCCAAGGTCTACCACGACAATGTCATCCAAGGTCTACCACGACAATGTCATCCAAGGTCTACCACGACAATGTCATTCAAGGCCTACCACGACAATGTCATCCAAGGTCTACCACGACAATGTCATCCAAGGTCTACCACGACAATGTCACCCAAGGCCTACCACGACAATGTCACCCAAGGCCTACCACAACAATGTCATCCAAGGTCTACCACGACAATGTCATTCAAGGCCTACCACGACAATGTCATCCAAGGCCTACCACGACAATATCACCTAAGGTCTACCACGACAATGTCATTCAAGGCCTACCACGACAATGTCATTCAAGGCCTACCACGACAATGTCATTAAAGGCCTACCACGACAATGTCATCCAAGGCCTACCACAACAATGTCATCCAAGGCCTACCACGACAATGTCACCAAAGGCCTACCACAACAATGTCACCCAAGGCCTAACATGACAATGTCATCCAAGGCCTACCACGACAATGTCATTCAAGGCCTACCACGACAATGTCACCCAAGGCCTGCCACGACAATATCACCCAAGGCCTACCACGACAATGTCACCCAAGGCCTACCACGACAATGTCATCCAAGGTCTACCACGACAATGTCATCCAAGCCCTATCACGAATATGTCATCCAAGGCCTACCACGACAATATCATCCAAGGCCTACCACGACAATATCACCCAAGGTCTACCACGACAATATCATCCAAGGCCTGCCACGACAATATCACCCAAGGCCTACCATGACAATATCACCCAAGGCCTACCACGACAATGTCATCCAAGGTCTACCACGACAATGTCATCCAAGGCCTATCACGAATATGTCACCCAAGGCCTACCACGACAATGTCACAATTACAAAACAAGTTACATCAACTTATATCAATCACTCTTGTTGGCCCAGATGGAAATGGTGTGGAGTCTACAGTGGGTAGAAACTGGAATACCCTGAGAAACCCAACACGGGTAGGCAGGAGCATTACCTTCATGTCTGATCAGGGAAGTGAACCCCAGCCATACGAGTCTAGGTGCCACCCGACCATGATAATCTTAAGCTTAATGATGACAGGCAAGATCTATATTATAACAATGGAAATGAATTTATTTATAACAATATACAATGTTGTCTGTGTCTTTATATTCATGACCTTTGAATGAAGTAAATACCTGTATTAAGATACTAATGCCTACAGACTATATACACACGACAAAGTAACTTTTACAGTATAATTTAATTTGTGCTTTTCTTCACAATTATTCATGTATGCTAAAATTCAGCAAAAAAAAGGGAGGAAACCGTAATGGAACCCTACACCACATCCCACTACACCTGTGGTTAAACTCCAGGTACCTGATGTATCAGGGTAAAAAAGGAAGGGAAAATATGGTAAGAGGACCAGCTACTACAGGTTGGGAACTCCAAAGTCAGCATTTTGGGAGGTATAATGAGAATCAAAAGTTGTTTATTATAAGTAAAAGAGGCATGGTTATCAATAAATTTTTACTGGGTATGCATAAATGTAAAATACAAAGATTTAATCTAAGTCTCGCAAAATCGAGTCTTGTCTTTACCGATGGAGTTCCCAACCTGTACAAGAGAACTAAAGAGGTTCTGGGTTAGAATCTGGGCATAGCTTCATAGACCATTCCTTCAGTCATCTTTTATCTAGAATCTAGGTCTGGGTCTTCGGTAGACCATTCCTTCAGTCACCTGTCATCTAGAGTCTGGGTCTTCGGTAGACCATTCCTTCAGTCACCTGTCAACTAGAGTCTGGGTCTTCAGTAGACCATTCCTTCAGTCACCTGTCAACTAGAGTCTGGGTCTTCAGTAGACCATTCCTTCAGTCACCTGTCAACTAGAGTCTGGTTCTTCAGTAGACCATTCCTTCAGTCACCTGTCATCTAGAGTCTGGGTCTTCAGTAGACCATTCCTTCAGTCACCTGTCAACTAGAGTCTGGTTCTTCAGTAGACCATTCCTTCAGTCACCTGTCATCTAGAGTCTGGGTCTTCAGTAGACCATTCCTTCAGTCACCTGTCAACTAGAGTCTGGTTCTTCAGTAGACCATTCCTTCAGTCACCTGTCAACTAGAGTCTGGGTCTTCAGTAGACCATTCCTTCAGTCACCTGTCAACTAGAGTCTGGTTCTTCAGTAGACCATTCCTTCAGTCACCTGTCATCTAGAGTCTGGGTCTTCAGTAGACCATTCCTTCAGTCACCTGTCAACTAGAGTCTGGTTCTTCAGTAGACCATTCCTTCAGTCACCTGTCAACTAGAGTCTGGGTCTTCAGTAGACCATTCCTTCAGTCACCTGTCAACTAGAGTCTGGTTCTTCAGTAGACCATTCCTTCAGTCACCTGTCAACTAGAGTCTGGGTCTTCAGTAGACCATTCCTTCAGTCACCTGTCATCTAGAGTCTGGGTCTTCAGTAGACCATTCCTTCAGTCACCTGTCAACTAGAGTCTGGTTCTTCAGTAGACCATTCCTTCAGTCACCTGTCAACTAGAGTCTGGGTCTTCAGTAGACCATTCCTTCAGTCACCTGTCAACTAGAGTCTGGTTCTTCAGTAGACCATTCCTTCAGTCACCTGTCAACTAGAGTCTGGGTCTTCAGTAGACCATTCCTTCAGTCACCTGTCATCTAGAGTCTGGGTCTTCAGTAGACCATTCCTTCAGTCACCTGTCAACTAGAGTCTGGTTCTTCAGTAGACCATTCCTTCAGTCACCTGTCAACTAGAGTCTGGGTCTTCAGTAGACCATTCCTTCAGTCACCTGTCATCTAGAATATAGGTCTGGGCTATACATCCATCTCCTGCTTCACATGTTGCTAATATCTTTATGCTTTATTGTTATTATACTCTCAACTCTATAATTATAACATCTACATAAAGTCATCCATTTACAGTGGTGATCAGAGAGCAGACATTAATACTCTTCCTGTGACAACAGCAAACCTAAACCTTACCGGTAAGTGTTTCATAGTATTGCACACAACATCCTTTTTCCATCAGTTATCAGTTAAATCTCTAATCCTAATCCTTTTCTGATTGCCTTTCCTGTCCTTGGGGCATTAAACAGGCCATTGACTCGTTATAACATTCATACAAAGGTTACTCTACTCCCCCCTCCCATACTCAGAAATCTGGGGGAATCCCAATTGTTTACTTGCAAGCTAAAAATATATCTGACCTGAGAATGCTTGCTAAACACTCTTAGTCAATCCATACTTACCTTAAATATATAATCCAAGATCCAAAGGTAAAAATAAATCCAAAGTAAGAAATTGTCAAAGCTTTACAAGATTGTAGAATTGCTGTTACACATCGAATGTCCTGACACACTGTCACTCTGTGTCATGCATGACAAACTTCCATGACAACATGGTTCACTGATTACTGTGTAAATATTTGTTAGTGTGTGATGTGTGTGCAGTGTCTGTGGGATTCTCTGTTTGAGGTATATATATGACCCCCACACATGTACATGTGTATGAGACAGTTTACACTTACATGACCCACACAGATATTTTACCCCAGGCTCTTGTGGTCAGAGTAGATACTCCACCTGTTCATTGAGTATTTGTCATACCTAGGTGTTTTGGTGACTCGTCATTCTGTCAATCCAGGATACCTGTCCAATACCTGCCTGTAGACCTGGCACAAACACAAAGCATAGTCAGCTTGACAACTTATGCAGATGTTTTGTCAGATCCATTATATAGAACTTCAGTATATATAGCCTAATTACATGTGCTTTAATTTCCAATTAACGTGTGATATTTTCAAAAAGAAACAAGGAGAAGCTTTGATAAAATATATATCCTATTTGTCATCTGATGTTGTAAGCTTACAGGTATTGGATCTCAGCCCACTCCTCCAGGTCCAACAGGGATGAGGGCTGATAATTCATTGACCAAATATGATCATCTCAATCAGTTATAATTCCTCCTGACGTAATACTCAGTGATGAAATCATTTATCAGTGGACACGTCTTATTGGGATGTGAACATAAAATCATTTGACTATCGATAATGACAGGAGTATGAAGAATAGATTAAGATTTGAGATTAAGAATAAAAATTGTCTATTTACATCATGTATATAAAATGGTTGTGGTGTATAGCTGTACAAGGCAGTCAGGTGGTTAAAGTTCTCACGTTTTTAGGCAATACCTGTAAGACGAGATGGGCTAATGATAACAAATGATTGACAGCACAGTAATCTTGAAATAAGGAAGTTATAAATTGATTGAATGATTTCATACATAAGTGAAAAAAACCATAGCAGATATGCATTCAATAATGGATTTTATACTTATATATATAATCAGCTAGGGGACATTGTTTTAGACATCACCATCCTGATTCAATTAAAAATGGAAGACTAGCTATTACTGTCAACCTCAGCACTTAGCATAACTATACCCTTCAAAAGATATAGTTATATATAGTAAGGTGCTGGATAATAATTATATATAGTAAGGAGCTGGATAATATATATATTAAAGTAAGGTGCTGGATAACAAATATATATTGTAAGGAGCTGGATAACAATTATATATAGTAAGGAGCTGAATACCAATTATATATAGTAAGGAGCTGGATAATAATTATATATAGTAAGGAGCTGGATAATAATTATATATAGTAAGGAGCTGGATAATAATTATATATAGTAAGGAGCTGGATAACAATTATATATAGTAAGGTGCTGGATAACAATTATATATAGTAAGGAGCTGGATAATAATTATATATAGTAAGGTGCTGTATAATAATTATATATAGTAAGGAGCTGGATAATAATTATATATAGTAAGGTGCTGTATAATAATTATATATAGTAAGGAGCTGGATAATAATTATATATAGTAAGGAGCTGGGTAATAATTATATATAGTAAGGAGCTGGATAACAATTATATATAGTAATGAGCTGGATAATAGTTATATATAGTAAGGAGCTTGATTATAGAAAATGGCCACAATAACATAAGGCTGCATATATACTGAGGGGGCATGCATGGTTGCCTACACATTGAGATACCTACAAGTCATTCCATAATTATGTTTTATCTCCTCATTTAGTACTGGATGTTTCTGTAGGACATGGTCTGCTGTGGTACATTATTTGACCAGCGTGTATGAGACAGTCACTTAGAAAGGCAACCTTTCAGTCTAGTTCTTTTCCCTATCTGGATTGAATTGTTTATCAAATACAACCATTATTATATGATGTGAATTTATGGTGCGGCCAATTTGAAGCTATCGGTTTGGGAGAAGGCAGCTTTAAAGATTATCTGTCAGAGTTTTATTTGAAGACACCCAGTGGTAACATTACCTGTGAAGAGTGATAAGGACAAGCACTGTTATATAGCACTGTTACAGTAAAAACATGTTTGTTATGTGTCTGCTTTGTGACACTGTTACCATGGTAACACTGATAAAGAATTATTATTGACCAAACAATTTATAGCAAAAAAGTCCATGACAGTCAAACAATCCTATCTGTATAAGTCAGGTACAACAAACAATACATTTGGATACAAGGTGATAATTTTAAGTTTCTCTTTAAGGAAAGTCAGGTACAATGTATAAAAGTTAGCATAATTACAGGCTTCTCAATACATGTATTAGGAAATGACATTTGGATTTGATTTGGTTTGGTTTCTATTGTTTAACATCCTATTAACAGCTATGGTCATTTGAGGATGGGCTGGGCCTCCCCTGTGTATTTTTTAACATCCAATCAACAGCTATGGTCATTTGAGGATGGACTGGGCCTCCCCTGTGTATTTTTTAACATCCAATCAACAGCTATGGTCATTTGAGGATGGGCTGGGCCTCCCCTGTGTATTGTTTAATATCCTATCAACAGCTATGGTCATTTGAGGATGGGCTGGGCCTCTTCTGTGTATTTTTTAACATCCAATCAACAGCTATGGTCATTTGAGGATGGACTGGGCCTCCCATGTGTATTTTTTAACATCCAATCAACAGCTATGGTCATTAGAGGATGGGCTGGGCCTCTTCTGTGTATTTTTTAACATCCAATCAACAGCTATGGTCATTTGAGGATGGGCTGGGCCTCCTCTGTGTATTTTTTAACATCCAATCAACAGCTATGGTCATTTGAGGATGGGCTGGGCCTCCCCTGTGTATTGTTTAATATCCTATCAACAGCTATGGTCATTTGAGGATGGGCTGGTCCTCTTCTGTGTATTTTTTAACATCCAATCAACAGCTATGGTCATTTGAGGATGGACTGGGCCTCCCCTGTGTATTGTTTAATATCCTATCAACAGCTATGGTCATTTGAGGATGGGCTGGGCCTCTTCTGTGTATTTTTTAACATCCAATCAACAGCTATGGTCATTTGAGGATGGGCTGGGCCTCCCCTGTGTATTGTTTAACATCCAATCAGCAGCTATGGTCATTTGAGGATGGGCTGGGCCTCCCCTGTGTATGGTCATTTGAGGACGGGCTGGGCCTCCCCTGTGTATTGTTTAACATCCAATCAACAGCTATGGTCATTTGAGGATGGGCTGGGCCTCCCCTGTGTATTGTTTGATATCCTATCAACATCTATGGTCATTTGAGGATGGACTGGGCCTCCCCTGTGTATTGTTTAACATCCTATCAACAGCTATGGTCATTTGAGGATGGTCTGGGCCTCCCCTGTGTATTGTTTAACATCCTATCAACAGCTATGGTCATTTGAGGATGGGCTGGGCCTCCCCTGTGTATGGTCATTTGAGGATGGGCTGGGGCTCCCCTGTGTATTGTTTAACATCCTATCAACAGCTATGGTCATTTGATGATGGGCTGGGCCTCCCCTGTGTATTGTTTAACATCCTATCAAAAGCTATGGTCATTTGAGGATGGGCTGGTCCTCTTCTGTGTATTGTTTAACATCCAATCAACAGCTATGGTCATTTGAGGATGGGCTGGGCCTCCCCTGTGTATTGTTTAACATCCAATCAACAGCTATGGTCATTTGAGGATGTGTACATGCCTGTGGTGAGTTTGTGTTTGAGGGGTGCAGTATATTTGTGTTTCTCTCCTTGTTATAGAGCTACTTCACTGAAGCATACTGCCAAAGACAACCCCCGCCAAACTTACCTCTGTACCAGCACCCTCCCCCTCTTTACTTTCCACTCCCTCTCCCCCTCCCCCAAACTTACCTCTGTACCAGCACCCTCCCCCTCTTTACTTTCCACTCCCTCTCCCCCCCCCCCCAAACTTACCTCTGTACCAGCACCCTCCCCCTCTTTACTTTCCACTCCCCTTTCTCCCCCTCCCCCAAACTTACCTCTGTACCAGCACCCTCCCCCTCTTTACTTTCCACTCCCTCTCCTCCCCCTTCCCCCCAAACTTACCTCTGTACCAGCACCGGTACCCTCCCCTCTGTACCAGCATCGGTACCCTCCCCCTCTGTACCAGCACCGGTACCCTCCCCCTCTGTACCAGCACCAGTACCCTCCCCGTCTTTACTTTGCACTCCCTCTCCTCCCCCCCCAATCTCTGTACCAAGGTTTAAGGTGATTAAGAACTGATGATAGAGCAGTGTATTTACAAAAATACATGTCCAATCTTCCTCCAACTCCTACAAATTATCAAAATTCCAATCACAGATCGACACATGCTAGAACCTACAACAACTCAAAGCCTTTTAACTTCCAGACTCACGATATTAAACACTAGGTTAAAAATCCCTCACACATAAACCAACTAGATTCTTATTTGTCACAACATTTTTGAATCAAAGAAAATGAAAATTGTGTAATACAAAAATTACCGTATATCAAATGTCACCTTTGCAAACTGCATTAGTAATTTAATCAGATCAATAATGCATTTTAGCCAAAAACAAACTGTAAATTCTAATGAAGAATATCAAAGGAGGAGGAGCTTAAGGTGTGTGGGGGTGGAGGAGGCAGGGAGGAGAAACAATTTAGATTGTTTAAGTCAAAACATTTTTCTTTTCTTTAAGAATTTATTCCTTGTCAATGCATGCATGGTGCAGATTGACTTGACAGCCTTGACAGACTAGATCCTGTTTACCAGATCATCAGTATAATGTGTGGTAAGCAACATTAGATGAATGAGACACTGCAGTGTTAGTCACCGATTTCTTCCCAGTACCTTTTGTCATAGAGGTTCAGTACGGAGCGTATAAAACACAAAAATCAATCTCTCACTAAGGAGGCCTGAATTGTGTGTTGACAGTGGTGTTATCTAGTCAATGCTCTGGAATAATACTCTTTCTGGTCAGGACGCACTTATACACCATCCTCATATACCGGACACGACCCACAGAGACACCGAGACACGAGACAACATCCTCGTATACCAGACACGACCAACAGAGACACCCTGACAGGAGACAACATCCTCGTATACCGGACACGACCCACAGAGACACCCTGACAGGAGACAACATCCTCCTACACATTCCCATCGTGATTATATAAACATGTATACCGGACACGACCCACAGAGACACCCTGACAGGAGACAACATCCTCCTACACATTCCCATCATGATTATATAAACATGTATACCGGACACGACCCACAGAGACACTGAGACACGACACCATCCTCGTACACATTCCCATCATGATTATATAAACATGTATACCGGACACGACCCACAGAGACACCCTGACAGGAGACAACATCCTCCTACACATTCCCATCATGATTATATAAACATGTATACCGGACACGACCCACAGAGACACCCTGACAGGAGACAACATCCTCCTACACATTCCCATCATGATTATATAAACATGTATACCGGACACGACCCACAGAGACACCCTGACAGGAGACACCATCCTCGTATACCGGACACGACCCACAGAGACACCCTGACAGGAGACAACATCCTCCTACACATTCCTATTGTGATTATATAAACATGTATACCGGACACGACCCACAGAGACACCCTGACAGGAGACAACATCCTCGTATACCGGACACGACCCACAGAGACACCCTGACAGGAGACAACATCCTCCTACACATTCCCATCGTGATTATATAAACATGTATACTGGACACGACCCACAGAGACACCCTGACAGGAGACAACATCCTCGTACACATTCCCATCGTGATTATATAAACATGTATACCGGACACGACCCACAGAGACACCCTGACAGGAGACACCATCCTCGTATACCGGACACGACCCACAGAGACACCCTGACAGGAGACAACATCCTCCTACACATTCCCATCGTGATTATATAAACATGTATACTGGACACGACCCACAGAGACACCCTGACAGGAGACAACATCCTCGTACACATTCCCATCGTGATTATATAAACATGTATACCGGACACGACCCACAGAGACACCCTGACACGAGACAACATCCTCGTACACATTCCCATCGTGATTATATAAACATGTATACCGGACACGACCCACAGAGACACCGAGACACGAGACACCATCCTCGTATACCGGACACGACCCACAGAGACACCCTGACAGGAGACAACATCCTCCTACACATTCCTATTGTGATTATATAAACATGTATACCGGACACGACCCACAGAGACACCGAGACACGAGACAACATCCTCCTACACATTCCTATTGTGATTATATAAACATGTATACCGGACACGACCCACAGAGACACCGAGACACGAGACACCATCCTCGTATACCGACACGACCCACAGAGACACCCTGACAGGAGACAACATCCTCGTATACCGGACACGACCCACAGAGACACCCTGACAGGAGACAACATCCTCCTACACATTCCCATCATGATTATATAAACATGTATACCGGACACGACCCACAGAGACACCCTGACAGGAGACAACATCCTCCTACACATTCCCATCGTGATTATATAAACATGTATACCGGACACGACCCACAGAGACACCGAGACACGAGACAACATCCTCCTACACATTCCTATTGTGATTATATAAACATGTATACCGGACACGACCCACAGAGACACCGAGACACGAGACACCATCCTCGTATACCGACACGACCCACAGAGACACCCTGACAGGAGACAACATCCTCGTATACCGGACACGACCCACAGAGACACCCTGACAGGAGACAACATCCTCCTACACATTCCCATCATGATTATATAAACATGTATACCGGACACGACCCACAGAGACACCCTGACAGGAGACAACATCCTCCTACACATTCCCATCGTGATTATATAAACATGTATACCGGACACGACCCAGAGAGACACCCTGACAGGAGACAACATCCTCGTATACCGGACACGACCCACAGAGACACCCTGACAGGAGACAACATCCTCCTACACATTCCCATCGTGATTATATAAACATGTATACCGGACACGACCCAGAGAGACACCCTGACAGGAGACAACATCCTCGTATACCGGACACGACCCACAGAGACACCCTGACAGGAGACAACATCCTCGTATACCGGACACGACCCACAGAGACACCCTGACAGGAGACAACATCCTCGTATACCGGACACGACCCACAGAGACACCCTGACAGGAGACAACATCCTCGTATACCGGACACGACCCACAGAGACACCCTGACAGGAGACAACATCCTCGTATACCGGACACGACCCACAGAGACACCCTGACAGGAGACAACATCCTCCTACACATTCCCATCGTGATTATATAAACATGTATACCGGACACGACCCACAGAGACACCGAGACACGAGACACCATCCTCGTATACCGGACACGACCCACAGAGACACCCTGACAGGAGACAACATCCTCCTACACATTCCCATCGTGATTATATAAACATGTATACCGGACACGACCCACAGAGACACCCTGACAGGAGACAACATCCTCGTATACCGGACACGACCCACAGAGACACCCTGACAGGAGACACCATCCTCGTATACCGGACACAACCCACAGAGACACCCTGACAGGAGACAACATCCTCCTACACATTCCCATCATGATTATATAAACATGTATACCGGACACGACCCACAGAGACACCGAGACACGAGACACCATCCTCCTACACATTCCTATTGTGATTATATAAACATGTATACCGGACACGACCCACAGAGACACTGAGACACGACACCATCCTCGACACCAACCATCCTCGACACCATCCTCGTACAAATTCCCATCCTGATTAGGCACCATTTCAAGGTCACACCGATACACAATAGGGCACTGAAACTCTGCGTCAGACTTTTATTGACAAATACATTAAATTCTTTATTATATTAAAACTGTATTATAATTTACATTCATTAGAAAATTCATGCAAGGATCAATTACAATGTCAAAGAATGTCCTTAAATCTTTGTTTGACACTTATTTCAAAAATTTCTGAAACTGAATTGCTTGTTTTGATTCTAATAGTAGCATTGACCAGGGTCAGGCTTTACTAGATAGACTCCCATGTTTCATCTCACACTAAAATGCTGCACATACCAATGGTACATTTTTGATATCACAGTAATGCATTAAGTCCTTTTCAGATTCTCTAGCTCAAATAATTGTTTTATTCTTTTTTTTATCCATTTTTTCCAGATTCCCATCCATGATAAGGTCTAAGGGGGTGTTTAATTCTGAGTAGTCTATAGACTCCAATGTACCACATAACAATATGTGAAACTTGACCAGCTATAACAGTCCACAGGTAGCTGTCGAACACAATTTTCACATCTATATATGGAATAGTGTCCTCCATTCAAAGTTAATCATCCATCAACTCTGTACATGTTCTCAGAGAGCAGTGATGTAATTTACACTACAGACTATAATATTGAAGATTACACAACAAGTTTGTGATAAATCTCCATGATAATTACCCCCCAGAACAGGACATGTCTGTAAAGAACAAAATATCCACAGTCAAGCATCATACCATGCAGTAAACAAACCTTTAACATCCATCAAGTGTTTAAACTTCCCGTGTTGTTATTAGCCTCAATAAGTAATTAATCAGGAATGGTCCCAATAAGGTATTTATAATGATCACTGTGTAACAAGATTCTACATACCAGTACACATATGATGTGTATTACCTACATGTGTACTACCTACATATGTGTACTACCTACATATGTGTACTACCTACATGTGTGTACTACCTACATGTGTGTACTACCTACATATGTGTACTACCTGTACTACCTACATATGTGTACTACCTACATGTGTACTACCTGTACTACCTACATATGTGTACTACCTGTACTACCTACATATGTGTACTACCTACATGTGTACTACCTGTACTACCTACATGTGTGTACTACCTGTACTACCTACATATGTGTACTACCTGTACTACATACATGTGTGTACTACCTGTACTACCTACATATGTGTACTACCTACATGTGTACTACCTGTACTACCTACATATGTGTACTACCTACATGTGTACTACCTGTACTACCTACATATGTGTACTACCTGTACTACCTACATGTGTGTACTACCTACATGTGTACTACCTGTACTACCTACATGTGTGTACTACCTGTACTACCTACATATGTGTACTAACTACATATGTGTACTACCTGTACTACCTACATATGTGTACTACCTACATATGTGTACTACCTGTACTACCTACATATGTGTACTAACTACATATGTGTACTACCTACATGTGTGTGCTACCTACATGTGTGTACTAACTACATATGTGTACTACCTACATGTGTGTGTACTACCTACATGTGTGTACTAACTACATATGTGTACTAACTACATATGTGTACTACCTACATGTGTGTGTACTACCTACATGTGTGTACTACCTACATGTGTGTACTAACTACATATGTGTACTACCTACATGTGTACTACCTACATGTGTACTACCTACATGTGTGTACTACCTACATATGTGTACTACCTGTACTACCTACATATGTGTACTACCTGTACTACCTACATATGTGTACTACCTGTACTACCTACATATGTGTACTACCTACATGTGTGTACTACCTACATGTGTGTACTACCTACATATGTGTGTACTAACTACATATGTGTGTACTAACTACATGTGTGTACTACCTACATGTGTGTGTACTAACTACATATGTGTGTACTACCTACATATGTGTGTACTAACTACATATGTGTGTACTACCTACATGTGTGTACTAACTACATATGTGTACTACCTGCATGTGTGTGTACTACCTACATATGTGTACTGCCTTCATGTGTGTACTAACTACATGTGTGTACTACCTACATGTGTGTACTACCTACATGTGTGTGCTACCTGTACTACCTACATATGTGTACTACCTGTACTACCTACATGTGTGTACTACCTACATGTGTGTACTACCTACATGTGTGTACTACCTACATGTGTACTACCTACATGTGTGTACTACCTACATGTGTACTACATACATGTGTGCTACCTACATATGTGTGTACTACCTATATGTGTGTACTACCTACATGTGTGTACTAACTACATATGTGTACTACCTGCATGTGTGTGTACTACCTACATATGTGTACTGCCTACATGTGTGTACTACCTACATGTGTGTACTACCTACATGTGTGTACTAACTACATATGTGTACTAACTACATATGTGTACTAACTACAAGTGTGTACAGTATATGTGTGTGCTCTGTGTATTTTATAGTTGATAGGAACATTCTTGAAACATTCCTAGATTTGTTTCCTGCAACACTTTTAATGTGTTAGTTTGCAGGCCATATGGCTATGGACATGGAGTATTTCACCAACCACAGCTACACCTTGTCAACTTACTACCAACAATTTATGTCTTTATAACCACCAGAATTCTGATCGCATTGTGCTTATCGATAACATTTTAACAATCACAACCATTAAAATACTGGTAAGTAGCCATACAAATAATGTCAATGACCTACTGAAAAAGAAAGCATAAGAGAATCAATATTTGACAAAAAAAATTGGAAGCTGACTATTCTGTGATAATAAGTATCTAAGACTATATCAGGGATACATACCAGCGACAGACAAAAGTATAATTGCCCTATTTAGCACTGTACCATCCCATCAGTATCGGGAGGTGTAGCCCTGCCTGAAAATTAGTGTTTAATTCATTGATTCTTAAGGCTTTAAATTGGTCCCATTGGTTGAGGAAGACATATAGACCCCACAAATAATACTATGGCTAAGGTCAAAAGTTCATCTGTCTATGTTGACAGTGTGTGTATTGCCAAGTATATCTTATGATTGTATTGTTAGCTACAGGAATAGTCCATATATATACAGTTGTAATGGTGTCTACCCTCTAACAGTGTGTCAGGGGAGGGTACATATATACAGTTGTAATGGTGTCTACCCTCTAACAGTGTACCAGGGGGAGGGTACATATATACAGTTGTAATGGTGTCTACCCTCTAACAGTGTGTCAGGGGAGGGTACATATATACAGTTGTAATGGTGTCTACCCTCTAACAGTGTGTCAGGGGAGGGTACATATATACAGTTGTAATGGTGTCTACCCTCTAACAGTGTACCAGGGGAGGGTACATATATACAGTTGTAATGGTGTCTACCCTCTAACAGTGTGTCAGGGGAGGGTACATATATACAGTTGTAATGGTGTCTACCCTCTAACAGTGTGTCAGGGGAGGGTACATATATACAGTTGTAATGGTGTCTACCCTCTAACAGTGTGTCAGGGGAGGGTACATATATACAGTTGTAATGGTGTCTACCCTCTAACAGTGTGTCAGGGGAGGGTACATATATACAGTTGTAATGGTGTCTACCCTCTAACAGTGTGTCAGGGGAGGGTACATATATACAGTTGTAATGGTGTCTACCCTCTAACAGTGTGTCAGGGGAGGGTACATATATACAGTTGTAATGGTGTCTACCCTCTAACAGTGTGTCAGGGGAGGGTACATATATACAGTTGTAATGGTGTCTACCCTCTAACAGTGTGTCAGGGGGAGGGTACATATATACAGTTGTAATGGTGTCTACCCTCTAACAGTGTGTCAGGGGGAGGGTACATATATACAGTTGTAATGGTGTCTACCCTCTAACAGTGTGTCAGGGGAGGGTACATATATACAGTTGTAATGGTGTCTACCCTCTAACAGTGTGTCAGGGGAGGGTACATATATACAGTTGTAATGGTGTCTACCCTCTAACAGTGTGTCAGGGGAGGGTACATATATACAGTTGTAATGGTGTCTACCCTCTAACAGTGTGTCAGGGGAGGGTACATATATACAGTTGTAATGGTGTCTACCCTCTAACAGTGTACCAGGGGGAGGGTACATATATACAGTTGTAATGGTGTCTACCCTCTAACAGTGTGTCAGGGGAGGGTACATATATACAGTTGTAATGGTGTCTACCCTCTAACAGTGTGTCAGGGGAGGGTACATATATACAGTTGTAATGGTGTCTACCCTCTAACAGTGTGTCAGGGGGAGGGTACATATATACAGTTGTAATGGTGTCTACCCTCTAACAGTGTGTCAGGGGAGGGTACATATATACAGTTGTAATGGTGTCTACCCTCTAACAGTGTGTCAGGGGAGGGTACATATATACAGTTGTAATGGTGTCTACCCTCTAACAGTGTACCAGGGGGAGGGTACATATATACAGTTGTAATGGTGTCTACCCCCAGGGGTAGATGGGTGTATATGTATGGAGGGGGAGGGGTTAGTAGATAGAGGATTTAACATGTGGTTATATCAAACTTGGAGGGGATTACTGACAGACACAATAACAGATAGACAAGTTCAAATATCTAGAGTAGAGAGGTCTTGAGTTGGAATGTCTGGTCTCTCAATCTTGTTTAACAATTTACTGATATGAGGATGTGAGATTAATAGTCCAAGTTTTTGATGTCAAATGTATACAGTACGAATAGAGAAAATAAAGTACATTCGTTGTATATGGGTTAGGTTTGGCACCAGGTAAGAGTTAGTATGTCTACTTTATCACACAATGGGCAGAGGGTGTCTTTATCCAGCTGACATGTGATTGTGTTATCAAACTCAGTCATGCTATGATGTGTATTGTATTTTTTCTGTCAATGAATGCTATACATCTGACAGGGGGGTCACTAAGTAATTGGAACAGCAGTGGGTCTGGTGTATACAAGCTTCTGTACTGTAGCCTATGCACCCTCTATCCACGCCCCATAGCCTACCATTAGCACTATCTAACCACATTCCTTCACAGCCTATCTTTATACATCTTGACAGCCATTGAAGATTGATGATAACAGAACAGGCCTCTTCACTGCTATCATTTGAAGACAACTCTACTTTCATTTTAGCAACAGAAAATCCTACTTTCACTTTGAAGTAAACAAGTTTGATATTAAACAAGAAAATCTGTTTTGTCAGTGTATCTAAAAACCAATTTAAGCCTGAAGTTTGTCCACTAATGTATAGAATTATAGTAGGTGATTACAGTTCCACATTCCCTGGTCTATATGTTACCATCAGGGTAAAAATACACATTTCCTGGGACAAAAATTTCGGTGACAGGTCACCACCAGTAACTCCTTTAATCCACATCCACCCAGTTCTGCTGCATTCCTACCTAACATTTCTCAACAACACATCCAACACACAGGGTCAAATAACATGTTTTGTGAGATATAACAAGAGTGTAGGAAGCAGTGATCCAAACAAAAACAACCCAAAATGGTAGCAGGTATACATATCAAATATGTTCTATCGCACTGGGAGGAATAAACAGACATTCCATGGGAATAAGTCTGTCGGAAGTTCAAGCATCTATTGGTCAGGAACCAGGTGTTTATATACTGTAAAAGATTTCAGGGATTCATTTGAGATTTGAATAGACTTTGCCCTCCTCAAACCCCAAGTCTGCCATGATTGTATGAACCATGTTTATATCTATCTCCCCAATTATTTCAATACTAAGGTGTTTCTATTTATTACACCCCATGTCCCCTAATCCTTGGCTGGAGGGTCAAAAGGAACAACAGGTGTCCGCTCTGGGTAGTGATAAGGTATTTGTTGTGGTGTTGGTGACCTTATCAATTCCATGTCAGTTTAGTGACCTTAAATCCTATTCAAACTGTACATATTACAAATGACATTGACCTACAAATGACATTGACCTATTTTGGAATGTGAGACTGTTGATACTATCTTATTTACTGTAGAGGTAGCTCCTGTACCAGACAGAACCCTAGACCTCTGTATATAGTACTGGTCGTATGCTATACAGGACAGATGGACAGAGACACAGACCGGACAGATGGACAGAGACACAGACAGACAGTATGGACAGAGACACAGACAGACAGGACAGACAGGACAGATGGACAAAGACACAGACAGACAGGACAGATGGACAAAGACACAGACAGGACAGATGGACAAAGACACAGACAGACAGGACTGTGACAGATGGACAAAGACACAGACAGACAGGACAGATGGACACAGACACAGACAGGACAGATGGACAAAGACACAGACAGACAGGACAGACAGGACAGATGGACACAGACACAGACAGGACAGATGGACTCAGACACAGACAGGACAGATGGACAAAGACACAGACAGGACAGATGGACACAGACACAGAAGGACAGATGGACACAGACAGGACAGATGGACACAGACAGGACAGATGGACACAGACAAGACAGATGGACACAGACACAGACAGGACAGACGGACAAAGACACAGACAGGACAGACAGACACAGACACAGACAGGACAGATGGACACAGACACAGACAGGACAGATGGACAAAGACACAGACAGACAGGACAGACAGGACAGATGGACACAGACACAGACAGGACAGATGGACTCAGACACAGACAGGACAGATGGACAAAGACACAGACAGGACAGATGGACACAGACACAGAAGGACAGATGGACACAGACAGGACAGATGGACACAGACAGGACAGATGGACACAGACAGGACAGATGGACACAGACAGGACAGACGGACAAAGACACAGACAGGACAGACAGACACAGACACAGACACAGACAGGACAGATGGACACAGACACAGACAGACAGGACAGATGGACAAAGACACAGACAGGACAGATGGACAGAGACAAAGACAGGACAGATGGACACAGACACAGACAGGACAGATGGACACAGACACAGACAGGACAGATGGATACAGACACAGACAGGACAGATGGACACAGACACAGACAGGACAGATGGACACATACACAGACAGACAGGACAGATGGACACAGACAGGACAGATGGACACAGACAGGACAGATGGACACAGACAGGACAGATGGACACAGACAGGACAGATGGACACAGACACAGACAGGACAGACGGACAAAGACACAGACAGGACAGACAGACACAGACACAGACACAGACAGGACAGATGGACACAGACACAGACAGACAGGACAGATGGACAAAGACACAGACAGGACAGATGGACAGAGACAAAGACAGGACAGATGGACACAGACACAGACAGGACAGATGGACACAGACACAGACAGGACAGATGGATACAGACACAGACAGGACAGATGGACACAGACACAGACAGGACAGATGGACACAGACACAGACAGACAGTATGGACACAGACACAGACAGGACAGATGGACAGAGAAATAATCAACAGATCTGTTAATCTATTTATTTTTCATTTGGCTAAAAATTTTGTTTCATTTCTTTGTAAAACCAATTTTATACTTTGTACAGATGAATCAGCTTTCCACCATCCTTTCCTGTATGTACTCTTTGGTAACGACAATTTCCTTTTCCTGTCTGTACATCCCTAACCCAGATTAGAGTATGACCCTTGACAGTCTGTCTATCCTACATAATGACAGACAACTAATTCGGGTAGTAAACATAAGCTGATTTCTACCTCCTCCTTCACTGTCAATGTAGGTCTCACTTCTCATTACCGTAAATGTTCTTTAATTTTGATGGCTAATACCAGGTAAACATGGTCATTGTTGGCCTCACATCTCATTACCGTAAATGTCCTTTAATCTTTGAGATCAATAAACACTGTCATAATAATGGCCACACTTCAGCATCATCAGCACTACACTAGCTGTAACACGATCATGTAAATGAGCCATATGATGTAATAACGACCAAACCTCACCTGAATTACTTCACCACTAATAAACAATACAGCTCTAAAAATCTGAGTCTACATTTTACCAGATAAAGTACTCCACCTCATCAAAGTATACAGAATGTTTAATTCTGAACAAACGCAGGGAACACTTTAATTTTTTGTATAACTATCTCTGTTTTGTGTATATTTTAGGATCTCTGTTTTGTGTATATTTTAGGATCTCTATTTTGTGTATATTTTATGATATGAATTGTGTATATTTTATGATCACTGTTTTGTGTATATTTTAGAATCTCTGTTTTGTGTATAATTTAGGATCTCTGTTTTGTGTATATTTTAGGATCTCTGTTTTGTGTATATTTTAGGATTTCTGTTTTGTGTATATTTTAGGATCTCTGTATTGTGTATATTTTAGGATCTCTGTTTTGTGTATATTTTAGGATATCTGTTTTGTGTATATTTTATGATATGTATTGTGTATATTTTATGATCTCTGTTTTGTGTATATTTTAGGATCTCTGTATTGTGTATATTTTAGGATCTCTACTTTGCGTATATTTTAGGATCTCTGTTTTGTGTATATTTTAGGATCTCTGTTTTGTGTAATTCTAGGAAGTTCTTTGCTCTGTTCATTGTGTATCTGTCCATTGTTATTGTCATCTGACGTTACAAACAATCAATATTATGTCATGGCTCATTTGTATTTTTTTTGCCTTAGCTCTGAAAAAATGTATATCAAGTTCTGATGATGGCTAGCCAAGCTGGCTAAAACATGTTGACCTGTAATAAAACATGGAGTCTGGATGTTAATGTTCCATCTGATGTATTTATTCAAAATCATTGTGCACGATGTAATGGGAGCTATCTAAACTGGATAAGTACAATTATATATCACATGACATGAAAGACAATAGGAAGTACAGTAATCCACATATATATAGGTCTGTAGACAATTGCTCAAATCGGTGTAAAATCTTCATCTGATGTTGTAGGTCAATATCCAGAGGTGTTACAGATTGGTGTCTAAATGACACCTCACCCCCACCCCCACCCCCAGCTGGTACCTGTCCATTTCAGGCTATTTTTTCCAAATGGTGTCATTTTTATTTTATAGGGCTTTATCATAAAGCATCAAGGCCTCCAGGGGTCAAATTTACCAGAAACTAAAAAAGATTGTCATCCATACATGATAAATTCAATCATTATAAATCATTGGAAAATATACATGAAATATATTTTATTGGAAATTTTATAGGAATAAAGTCAAGTCAGGATGTCTAAGTACCTCTCTGCATTCATCTGATATAACACTTTAACAGACATTTAACCTTCAAATGATGAACTCAACCTGTTAGAGGTCATCACCAATAACTAGAGGTAACTACTGAGCATGAACGTGTCAAATTTTTATTCCACATCATCTTCGTTCTAAAGATTTCAGACCAAATGAAGATATCCAGTTTTGGTTCGGTCCACAGCTTGTATATATCAAAGCATTGATGTTACTGCAGAAAACAACCATTACGGCATAGCAGATTACACTAAATTCTAGTTATGTATGAAGGTGTGGTAGATTGATTCACAATAGGCTTACACAATTAAACTTTTTGCCTGTATTGTCTGTAGTAAACATCTGACATAGAGTACCCCGTATATATAAAACACTGCCTTTATAGATCCATTCTAGGTAATCCTGATCAAGTTAGAACTATTTCTAAATCAGCTTTTATGTCTTGTCTCCTAAACATTAACAAGTGATTTGTTGACATTTTAACAAGTTAGGATATTTATACAAGTATAGTCTAGTAGGTATGTTTTTACATACAGATGTCTTATCAACAAATGCGTGACAAGTATTGAAAGCAACTGTATGGATTTTCAAATGTCATATACAGAAATGTACAGGATATTACCATACTACAGGATATGTCATTTAACAAAGACTTTTGTCAGAGATATATTTACTTATCCAAAAGCACGAACATTTTTAATTATACCTAAAACGATTTAACCTGTTATCTCTATATACATGTATCCTGTTTGTATAAGGCAAGAATCTTGTACATCAGGTTAGATAAGAAATTAACTCCAAACATAATCAGTTTTCAGCACTATTATATTATTAATATATTTTTAGCGTATATGATATTTAAAATAACAATATCAAAAGAAATGAGCAGATTAACTTGGTGTGTATCACTTATACTACAGTGATATACCTTTCCTTACTGTTGTTTACCTGTCAAACATGAATACTACATGTTACCGACAGACACCAAACTTTACTGAGTTGTTACCGACAGACACCAAACTTTACGGAGTTGTTACCGACAGACACCAAACTTTACTGAGTCATTACCGACAGACACCAAACTTTACCGAGTCGTTACAGACAGACACCAAACTTTACTGAGTTGTTACCGACAGACACCAAACTTTACCGAGTCGTTACCGACAGACACCAAACTTTACTGTGTTGTTACCGACAGACACCAAACTTTACTGAGTCGTTACCGACAGACACCAAACTTTACTGTATTGTTACCGACAGACACCAAACTTTACTGTGTTGTTACCGACAGACACCAAACTTTACTGTGTTGTTACCGACAGACACCAAACTTTACTGTGTTGTTACCGACAGACACCAAACTTTACGGAGTTGTTACCGACAGACACCAAACTTTACTGAGTCATTACCGACAGACACCAAACTTTACTGAGTTGTTACCGACAGACACCAAACTTTACCGAGTCATTACCGACAGACACCAAACTTTACCGAGTCGTTACAGACAGACACCAAACTTTACTGAGTTGTTACCGACAGACACTAAACTCTACTGTGTTGTTACCGACAGACACCAAACTTTACTGAGTTGTTACTGACAGACACCAAACTTTACTGTATTGTTACCGACAGACACCAAACTTTACTGAGTTGTTACGGACAGACACCAAACATTACTGAGTTGTTACCGACAGACAAACTTTACTGAGTTGGTACTGACAGACAAACTTTACTGAGTTGTTACCGACAGACCTCAAACTTTACTGAGTTGTTACCGACAGACACCAAACTTTACTGAGTTGTTACCGACAGACACCAAACTTTACTGTGTTGTTACCGACAGACACCAAACTTCTACCGAGTTTGTTACCGACAGACCCAAACTTTACTGAGTTGTTACCCAGAAAAAAGACAACTCAAACTTTACTGAGTTTACGAAAATTAGGGACACCACCAACATTACTGAGTGTTACCGACAGACACCAAACTTTACTGAGTTGTTACCGACAGAACCAACATACTGAGTGTACGAAGACACCAAACTACTGATGTTAAGACAGACACCAAATCATATACAGAAATGTACAGGATATTACCATACTACAGGATATGGCGCAACATTTAACAAAGACTTTTGTCAGAGATATATTTACTTATCCAAAAGCACGAACATTTTTAATTATACCTAAAACAATTTAACCTGTTATCTCTATATACATGTATCCTGTTTGTATAAGGCAAGAATCTTGTACATCAGGTTAGATAAAACAAGAGGCCCATGGGGCCTGTATCGCTCACCTGGTTGAATTGGACCAAATGTCAAAATAATGTTCATATTGAATTTGTTTTATTTGTAAATCTCTAACAATGCTATATATGGTTATAGTGTGGGAATCCGAACTGCTTAAAAGATTAATGAAGTCCAGACTCTCTAAAGGTCTGAAAGACCTCAAGAATTGTTTTTAGAACATGCATGCATTCATCACTTTATAACTAGTAGCACTTTAAAGGAATTACATCTATTTCCCCTATTGGGCCCCACCCTTTTGGCCCCTCGGGGGGTCAGAGTCACCATTTATGCAAAATGTGTTCCCCTTTCCCCCCAAGGATGTTTCTGACCAAATTGGGTTCAAATCCATTCATAACTTTATGACTAGTAGCGATTTAAAGGAATTACATCTATTTCCCCTATTGGCCCCCACCCTTTTGGCCCCTCGGGGGGGTCAGAGTCACCATTTATGCAAAATGTGTTCCCCTTTCCCTCAAGGATGTTTCTGACCAAATTGGGTTCAAATCCATTCATAACTTTATGACTAGTAGCGATTTAAAGGGATTACCTCTATTTCCCCTATTGGGCCCCGCCCCTTTGGTCCCTTTGAGGTCAGAGCCACCATTTATGCAAAATCTGTTCCCCTTCCCCCAAGTATGTTTCTGACCAAATTGGGTTCAAATCCATTCATAACTTAATGACAAGTAGCGATTTAAAGGAATTACCTCTATTTCCCCTATTGGGCCCCGCCCTTTTGGCCCCTTTGGGGTCAGAGTCACCATTTATGCAAAATCTGTTCCCCTTCCCCCAAGGATGTCTCTGACCAAATTGGGTTAAAATCCATTCATAACTTAATGACTAGTAGAGATTTAAAGGAATTACATCTATTTCCCCTTTTGGGCCCCGCCCCTTTGGCCCTTCGGGGTCAGAGTCACCATTTATGCAAAATCTGTTCCCCTTCTGCCAAGGATGTTTTCTGACCAAATTGGGTTCAAATCCATTCATAACTTAATGACTAGTAGCGATTTAAAGGAATTACCTCTATTTCCCCTATTGGGCCCCGCCCCTTTGGCCCCTTTAGGGTTAGAGTCACCATTTATGCAAAATCTGTTTCCATTCCCCCAAGGATGTCTCTGACCAAATTGGGTTCAAGTCCATTCATAACTTTATGACAAGTAGCGATTTAAAGGAATTACATCTATTTCCCCTATTGGGCCCCGCCCCTTTGGCCCCTCGGGGGTCAGAGTCACCATTTATGCAAAATCTGTTTCCCTTCCCCAAGGATGTTTCTGACCAAGTTGGGTTCAAATCCATTCATAACTTTATGACTAGTAGCGATTTAAAGGAATTACCTCTATTTCCCCTATTGGGGCCCCGTCCCTTTGGCCCCTCAGGGGTCAGAGCCACCATTTATGCAAAATCTGTTCCCCTTCCCCCAAGGATGTCTCTGACCAAGTTGGGTTCAAATCCATTCATAACTTTATGACTAGTAACGATTTAAAAGAATTACCTCTATTTCCCCTATTGGGCCCCGCCCCTTTGGCCCCTCGGAGGTCAGAGTCACCATTTATGCAAAATCTGTTCCCCTTCTGCCAAGGATGTTTCTGGCCAAATTTGGTCAAAATCCAATAAGAACTTCTTGACTAGTAGCGATTTGAAGTAAATGTTGACGGACGACGGACGGACGGACGACGGACGGACGGACGGACGGACGGACGACGGACGGACGACGGACGCTGCGCCATGACATAAGCTCACCGGACCTTCGGTCCAGGTGAGCTAAAAATTAACTCCAAACATAATCAGTTTTCAGCACTATTATATTATTAATATATTTTTAGCGTATATGATATTTAAAATAACAATATCAAAAGAAATGAGCAGATTAACTTGGTGTGTATCACTTATACTACAGTGATATACCTTTCCTTACTGTTGTTTACCTGTCAAACATGAATACTACATGTTACCGACAGACACCAAACTTTACTGAGTTGTTACCGACAGACACCAAACTTTACTGTGTTGTTACCGACAGACACCAAACTTTACTGAGTTGTTACCGACAGACACCAAACTTTACTGAGTTGTTACCGACAGACACCAAACATTACTGAGTTGTTACCGACAGACACCAAACTTTACTGAGTTGTTACCGACAGACACCAAACTTTACTGAGTTGTTACCGACAGACACCAAACTTTACTGAGTTGTTACCGACAGACACCAAACTTTACTGAGTTGTTACGACAGACACCCAAACTTTACTGAGTTGTTACCGACAGACACCAAACTTTACTGAGTTGTTACCGACAGACACCAAACTTTACTGAGTTGTTACCGACAGACACCAAACTCTACTGAGTTGTTACCGACAGACACCAAACTTTACTGAGTTGTTACCGACAGACACCAAACTTTACTGAGTTGTTACTGACAGACACCAAACTTTACTGAGTTGTTACCGACAGACACCAAACTTTACTGAGTTGTTACCGACAGACACCAAACTTTACTGAGTTGTTACCGACAGACACCAAACTTTACTGAGTTGTTACCGACAGACACCAAACTTTACTGAGTTGTTACCGACAGACACCAAACTTTACTGAGTTGTTACCGACAGACACCAAACTTTACTGTATTGTTACCGACAGACACCAAACTTTACTGAGTTGTTACCGACAGACACCAAACATTACTGAGTTGTTACCGACAGACACCAAACTTTACTGAGTTGTTACTGACAGACACCAAACTTTACTGAGTCGTTACAGACAGACACCAAACTTTACCGAGTCGTTACAGACAGACACCAAACTTTACTGAGTTGTTACCGACAGACACCAAACTTTACTGAGTTGTTACCGACAGACCTCAAACTTGACCGAGTTGTTACCGACAGACACCAAACTTTACTGAGTTGTTACCGACAGACACCAAACTTTACTGAGTTGTTACCGACAGACACCAAACTTTACTGAGTTGTTACTGACAGAAACCAAACTTTACTGTATTGTTACCGACAGACCTCAAACTTTACTGAGTAGTTACCGACAGACACCAAACATTACTGAGTTGTAACCGACAGACACCAAACTTTACTGAGTTGTTACTGACAGACAAACTTTACTGAGTTGTTACCGACAGACCTCAAACTTTACTGAGTTGTTACCGACAGACACCAAACATTACTGAGTTGTTACCGACAGACCTCAAACTTTACTGAGTTGTTACAGACAGACACCAAACTTTACTGAGTTGTTACCGACAGACACCAAACTTTACTGAGTTGTTACTGACAGACAAACTTTACTGAGTTGTTACCGACAGACACCAAACTTTACTGAGTTGTTACCGACAGACACCAAACTTTACTGAGTTGTTACTGACAGACAAACTTTACTGAGTCGTTACCGACAGACACCAAACTTTACTGAGTTGTTACCGACAGACACCAAACTTTACCGAGTCGTTACAGACAGACACCAAACTTTACTGAGTTGTTACTGACAGACAAACTTTACTGAGTCGTTACCGACAGACCTCAAACTTTACTGAGTTGTTACCGACAGACCTCAAACTTTACTGAGTTGTTACTGACAGACACCAAACATTACTGAGTTGTTACCGACAGACACCAAACTTTACTGAGTTGTTACCGACAGACACCAAACTTTACTGAGTTGTTACCGACAGACACCAAACTTTACTGAGTCGTTACCGACAGACACCAAACTTTACTGAGTCGTTACCGACAGACACCAAACTTTACTGTGTTGTTACCGACAGACCTCAAACTTTACTGAGTCGTTACCGACAGACACTAAACTTTACTGAGTTGTTACCGACAGACACCAAACTTTACTGAGTTGTTACAGACAGACACCAAACTTTACTGAGTCGTTACCGACAGACACCAAACTTTACTGTGTTGTTACCGACAGACACCAAACTTTACTGTGTTGTGTTCCTCTCCTGCTTTGTGTGTATAAATCTTACATGGAAATAAAAAATCATAAATCTGTGACAGCAAATGTAACATTAGTGGTTATTGTATACTCGAGTAATTCCGATCAGTATACCCCGATCAGTATACCCTGCCTTGTTGGAGCAGTAAACACCACACACAGGTTGGATACAATTTGTCCACTGTTCCTTGAACTAATTGTACAATGTGTGTATGTGATGTCTTCCATGTTGATGCTTCTAGGCAACCAACATCACATACAAATTGTGCTGAGTCAGCAATCTGCAGGTCATCCTCGAATAACAGCAACAGTTTCCAATCAATCAATGGTTTATAAATAATTGATCATGTGATCTACCTATGCCTTTTATCATATACAATTCTAAACTATCTTAGCTAACAATGTTAAATCAATATTTATATAAGTAAAATATCAACTCTTTTACAGCATAGGGGAAATGTAATTATGTACTTATATATATATATATATATATATATAGTCTGTACTGTCGTTATTACTACTTTACAATTATATATATATAATTATCACCTCAATTAGAGCATATGGGGAGAAGTCATTATTTACTATAGGCTATCAACTCATTTACAGCATAGGGGAGAAAGCATTATAACATTAATATACACCTGAGCAGCTTGTTACCAGCAAAAATGTTCAGTCAGTAAGTATGTATACTGTTAATATTGACAGGAAAGAGAAAATGAACAACCAGATCAGGAATCAAACCCAGGACCTCTGAACTCTAGATTGATCTGCCTGGCCAACTGAGCCATAAGTCCAGTCCAGTTCTGCTCTCCCCTTGATCTATCCTTTAACAAAGCCTTTGATCCCTACACATGAAACCCTATCGTCATCCAAAGGTAAATTTAAGTTCACAGGGCACCAAATGTAATAATTAGAGAGAAAGAATGCAATGAGCAGACTGGGACCTCATGACCCTACACTAATACTCTATATCTATAAGACCGAAATTATTGCATTTTACATGTAGATTTCAATTATTAGGCCTGGAAATTGGGTGGCCACTGTAAGTTTCCTGCAGACCTAACCCTGCCTCTGTATATACCCATGCAATCTTCCATCGTGAGAAAGGTAGGTATTTACAACCTATGGTAAATTGACTTTTCCCATGCCCCCACTTACAACTATTTGAAACCTGTCAGATTTATGGGTATATGAGGTGATGCATGTCCAAATATTACCTGGGTAAAGTCTGCTCAAACACCTCAGGTTAATCCTCAACCATCACAGTACTCCCACACATGATCACACTCAACATCTGGTCTAATGACACCCGTACCTGATAGGTTACCATGCATAATCACCTCAAATACATCACGTTATTTTTTCTTTGTTTTCCTTTTGAACATTTTTCATTTGCTTTACATACAACATTACAATAACCCAACTTTTACTCACATTTCCTCACAGACTTACATTATATATATGCAGGTATTTTGAACAATATTAGCATGTTATAAAGTAGATAAAGTAAATTGATTTCTAATCTAGATATCTGTCAATTAACTTGCTAGTAATCTCCATCTTTGATGAAAAGATACTATTTTGTCATAACATGTACATTATAATGCAGGAATTTAATACCAACTAAATGTTTGATTTGCCACACCATCAATGATAAGATACAGTGTATTCCCTTTGAGTGTTCAAATCAACCCCTGTAAACACAGAAGAGGACATAACCTAAGAGAAAACATGTGTGCATGCATGCATACCAGTATTTCAACTTACTCTATCCTAATTCCACCACCACACAACTTACTCTATCCTAATTCCACCACCACACAACTTACTCTATCCTAATTCCACCACCACACAACTTACTCTACCCTAATTCCACAGCACACAATTTAATCTACCCTACTCCCACACCACACAACTTACTCTACCCTAATTCCACAGCACACAATTTAATCTACCCTACCCCCACACCACACAACTTACTCTACCCTAATTCGACTCCACAGAATTTATAGTGTATATATAGTGTAATATGTCCTGTGATGTAGTAATTAGGTGTGTGAAGCTAGAGGAAGTGGCTAAGAGGGATGTTATCCGTACTCAGTGTTATACGACCATAACAAGACTCATTCTGTCACCATTCGTGCGCAAACCTTGATCACGACCTTTCAATTGACCCTATTGTTAGCCTGCAGCATATGAATGCAGACTTTGAGGACACTTCAAATCATCATTTTGCTCAGTCTCAAATTGTTTACAATAGAAATATACAAATTATACAACAAAAAATATCTCCATAATATCTGATACAACCAAATAAGAAATGCTGAAATGAAAAACTCAAACATTTTATTGAATAGAGATAGATAATATCAAGCAATAAATTTATAAAATTAAGAAGATAACAACTTTGGAGAATGAAACACCCCCATAACACTAGGGATTAATTATATGAATAAGTTAGATTGTATATACTAAAATCGGTAATTATCACAAAAATGATTGGTGTACATGTATACCAAGCATTGACATGTCAATATCAGTGATTATAACAATGCTCTACCTGGTACAGATAAAACAATTCTATTGTTTAAAATGTTGATAAACTGATATCATGATTCACTATGAATCCTAACTGATAAATGGTGCTTGGAAAACCCTGAGGCAAACAACACATGACAAAATACCTAATATCAAACAAATAGATGGATAATTGAATCAATTTGTAAAACAGTAAGATGGCTGCCTGCTTCTACTGATAAACTAAGTGGCAGACAAACCAGGCAGTAATACAGCCACCACTAATACAGTCACCACTAATACAGCCACCACTAATACAGTCACCGCTGACACAGTCACCGCTAATACAGTCACCACTAACACAGCCACCACTAATACAGTCACCACTAACACAGCCACCACTAATACAGTCACCACTAATACAGTCACCACTAATACAGCCACCACTAACACAGTCATCACTAATACAGTCACCACTAATACAGTCACCACTAACACAGTCACCACTAATACAGTCACCACTAACACAGCCACCACTAATACAGTCACCACTAACACAGCCACCACTAATACAGTCACCACTAATACAGTCACCACTAATACAGTCACCACTAACACAGCCACCACTAATACAGTCACCACTAACACAGTCACCACTAATACAGTCACCACTAATACAGTCACCACTAATACAGCCACCACTAATACAGCCACCACTGACACAGCCACCACTAATACAGTCACCACTAACACAGCCACCACTAATACAGCCACCACTAACACAGCCACCACTAATACAGCCACCACTAATACAGTCACCACTAATACAGCCACCACTAATACAGCCACCACTAATACAGTCACCACTAATACAGCCACCACTAACACAGCCACCACTAATACAGTCACCACTAACACAGCCACCACTAACACAGCCACCACTAATACAGCCACCACTAACACAGTCACCACTAATACAGCCACCACTAAAACAGCCACCACAAATACAGTCACCACTAATACAGCCACCACTAATACAGCCTCCACTAATACAGCCACCACTGACACAGCCACCACTAACACAGCCACCACTAATACAGTCACCACTGACACAGCCACCACTAACACAGTCACCAATACAGTCACCACTAATACAGCCACCACTAATACAGCCACCACTAACACAGCCACCACTAATACAGCCACCACTAATACAGTCACCACTAATACAGTCACCACTGACACAGCCACCACTAATACAGTCACCACTAATACAGTCACCACTAATACAGCCACCACTAATACAGCCACCACTAATACAGTCACCACTAATACAGTCACCACTAATACAGCCACCACTAATACAGTCACCACTAATACAGTCACCACTGACACAGCCACCACTAATACAGTCACCACTAATACAGTCACCACTAATACAGTCACAACTAATACAGTCACCACTAATACAGTCACCACTAATAGTCACCACTAATACAGTCACCACTAATACAGTCACCACTAATACAGTCACCACTAATACAGCCACCACTGACACAGCCACCACTAATACAGTCACCACTAATACAGTCACCACTAATACAGTCACCACTAATACAGCCACCACTGACACAGCCTCTACTAATACAGTCACCACTGACACAGCCACCACTAATACAGCCACCACTAATACAGTCACCACTAATACAGTCACCACTAATACAGCCACCACTAACACAGTCACCACTAACACAGCCACCACTAATACAGGCACCACTGACACAGCCACCACTAATACCGCCACCACTAACACAGTCACCACTAATACAGCCACCACTAATACAGCCACCACTAATACAGTAACCACTGACACAGCCACCACTGACACAGCCACCACTGACACAGTCACCACTAATACAGCCACCACTAATACAGCCACCACTAATACAGTCACCACTGACACAGCCACCACTGACACAGCCACCACTGATACAGTCACCACTAATACAGTCACCACTAATACAGTCACCACTAATACAGCCACCACTAATACAGTCACCACTGACACAGCCACCACTGACACAGCCACCACTGATACAGCCACCACTAACATAGCCACCACTAATACAGCCACCGCTAATACAGTCACCACTAATACAGTCACCACTTATACAGTCACCATTAATACAGCCACCACTAACACAGCCACCACTAATACAGCCACCACTAACAGTCACCACTAACACAGCCACCACTAATACAGCCACCACTAACACAGTCACCACTAACAGTCACCACTAATACAGCCACCACTAACACAGCCACCACTAACACAGTCACCACTAATACAGCCACCACTAATACAGCCACCACTAATACAGTCACCACTAATACAGTCACAACTAATACAGTCACCACTAATACAGTCACCACTAATAGTCACCACTAATACAGCCACCACTAATACAGCCACCACTGACACAGCCACCACTAATACAGTCACCAGTAATACAGTCACCACTAATACAGTCACCACTAATACAGCCACCACTAATAGTCACCACTAATACAGTCACCACTAATACAGTCACCACTAATACAGCCACCACTAATACAGCCACCACTAATACAGTCACCACTGATACAGCCACCACTGACACAGCCACCACTAATACAGTCACCACTAATACAGCCACCACTAATAGTCACCACTAATACAGTCACCAATAACACAGTCACCACTAATACAGTCACCACTAATACAGTCACCACTAATACAGTCACCACTAATACAGCATCCACTTAAACACTGTGCAGCCACTATAAGACAACTGCATGTTTTAAAATTCAAAAAACAAAATTGAACAATTTATTATGACATAAACCAGATCTGAGTCTCGGAGCAGGAGAGGAGCCACACTATCTTTGACAATTAAAGTGTTCTAATTAATCCACCCAGTATACCAAAGGTACCAATGCATGTAAGGGAAGTATGATCCTGATTAACACACCTAGAATCCAATTTGGCAAGAATTTAATGCTTCTTTTTCTAATATTGAACACAATCAGAGTAATAAACCTAAGAGTTACATTCAGCTTTCAGCAGACTCCATGATTGTGACATTATGCCAAGGACGAGCCTTCCAGAAGTATAATGCCACTTATCTGTTTCTCTACTCAACCATTCATCAAACATTCAAATGTACTTTACTTATTGTCCAGGTTCCATAACATTAAACAGTATTTCCAATATAGCGTTTTACTGAAGAGGAGTGTTTTCCCCTGTAGTGTCATGCAGACCTGCATGGGTAAGACCATGTCATGTATTCTGCAGTCTGCACCATATCGATGCCTGATCACTATCACAACTGGCCACAGGATATCGGAGTTCAACATACAGGTATATTTATGGATAAAGTGTTGATAAGAATTGATGTTTGTGTAAGAAAAAACATCCAGTTGGTGTTTTCAGACCCTCCATTGCTGGGATAACTATCACAAAGTCAGATTTTTTTTTAAATTTCAATATCAGAAGCAACCGATTTGGAGAGGATATAAAAAGTCAGGATTTTTAAGATAACAAACCATCTGACTAAGACAGTATAAATACATGTATATATTATATATGTATGACATAGCCAGAGCAACACATCAACTTTCAAACATCAGCATATAGAAAACAATCACCTACCTTTTCTACCTCAAACACCAAAGATGTTAAAAGAGTATCCATTTTTGAGAGTTGACATGTGTTTGAACATCAGAGTGACAACTGTCAGTAATGATAGCCCTGCAATACAGTCATATTGAACTGCAACATTTACATATCACAGGGGGTCAATAAGGGGTTAATTTAAAGCAAATTTAAAATAAAGACAATAAGGATTCTTAATCGACCACATACATATATATTTATCAACATAACAAATTTGAAGAAATTGACTTTAAGTAAAAATGATTTCTTGAAGACGTTGTTTAATTTGTTTATTTTTTAAAAGTGTACTGACATATCCACCCTTTGATGTGCCCCACAACAAACCCTTAACACGTCTTGGAAAGGGTCCTGGCTGGATCCTGTATGAATCCTGTTGCTGACACTAGTCAGGAAACTGGTCATCACCATCCTCCGGATCAAGCGTGGATTACATGTATACACAACAACAAATATGAGGCTCTGACGGGACAGCAAACTCAAATTCCAAGATATGAAGCACAACAAATATGACGCCCAACATATGAATAAAACCCAAACAACAACAACAATTATTTCAGGCACTTAATGTACAGCTTATGTAAAGTGTGACAGTTTATAGGATACCAAATCTTGACAGGACAATCAGTTACATCACACTAGCGAGGCCCTAATGGGGAACATCATTACCTAATACATGTACTGTATCTATTACAGACAGAGATTCATGGACCATTGACCTCCATTATCACCTCTCCATTCACATACATTACAGATCCGGGGAATCAACAGGACTCACAGATCCAGGGGAATCAACAGGACTCACACATCCGGGGGAATCAACAGGACTCACACATCCGGGGGATCAACAGGACTCACTTCTCCAAATATGTTAAAAGACAATCCAAAATCCAAAGGTCAGCTAGCTAGAGACTTCAAAGTGTGGTAGGAGTGGAAAAATGCACGCCAGACTGCGGTTTGAACCCAGGACCTCGGAACACTAGCCGGATGCTCCACCAATTGAGCTACCTGGTCACCGATGATCGACCCGGTCCAGTTTGATGTGTAGGATACAACTAATATAAAGGCCAACCCTGTCACACCAGTATAACGTGAGGGGTATAATAGAGTATATAATCACACCAGTATAACGTGAGGGGTATACTAGAGTATATAATCACACCAGTATAACGTGAGGGGTATACTAGGGTATATAATCACACCAGTATAACGTGAGGGGTATACTAGAGTATATAATCACACCAGTATAACGTGAGGGGTATACTAGAGTATATAATCACACCAGTATAACGTGAGGGGTATACTAGAGTATATAATCACACCAGTATAACGTAAGGGGTATACTAGGGTATATAATCACACCAGTATAACCTGAGGGGTATACTAGAGTATATAATCACACACGTATAACGTGAGGGGTATACTAGAGTATACAAGTCCAATATGTATCCTGGTTTTCAGTGTGATAACAAGGTAAACCGTCTATGATTTGCCCTGTCACCTGTACACACCATCTTTTATATAACCAAACCCATACATACATATCTGAAATAAGTATCAGGGACAAAAACACTGCCATATTCTCAAAATTCCAAATCAACAAAATACAAATTGGCATAACATTCCACCAAACTTACTCTGTGTAAGTACAAAGTGTAATACTAACTCATTTAATCCATCTGGAGTTCACTCAATGTCTGTAAGCTAAAAAAATTTCCAACATTAGTAAAAAATATTATCTGTACATGTCTGAATTATTTATATTAGTATGTGGGTTTCTCCAGGTAAGGGCCTGACTCATACTTACAATAAACCTTTACAAACACCAGTTATCGTAACTCTATCAACCCGGACACAGGTCTCCTCTACCTTATATGCAAACAACAAACACAAAATATGCATAACAAAAAATGTTTATGAAGCTACTTGCATTTTTTACATGAAAATGATCATTAGCATTTAATACACCTGCATGGTAAATTCAATATTGTAATAATACACCTGGTAGATTTGATATAGTAATAATACACCTGGTAGATTTAATATGGTTATTCTTAAGTCTTTAGGATTGTCACTTACATCTGTGTAAAAATCTGTCTTTGGGACTGTCATGTAAGTCTGAGGAAAAAATCAATCTGTGATATACTTATTGTTGACGTCATAAACAACCTGTGATATATCTATTGTTGACGTCATAAACAACCTGTGATATATCTATTGTTGACGTCATAAACAACCTGTGATATACTTATTGTTGACGTCATAAACAACCTGTGATATATCTATTGTTGACGTCATAAACAACCTGTGATATATCTATTGTTGACGTCATAAACAACCTGTGATATATCTATTGTTGACGTCATAAACAACCTGTGATATATCTATTGTTGACGTCATAAACAACCTGTGATATATCTATTGTTGACGTCATAAACAACCTGTGATATATCTATTGTTGACGTCATAAACAACCTGTGATATATCTATTGTTGACGTCATAAACAACCTGTGATATATCTATTGTTGACGTCATAAACAACCTGTGATATATCTATTGTTGACGTCATAAACAATCTGTGATATATCTATTGTTCACGTCATAAACAACCTGTGATATACTTATTGTTGACGTCATAAACAACCTGTGATATATCTATTGTTGACGTCATAAACAACCTGTGATATATCTATTGTTAACATCATAAATAATGTGTGACATACTTATTGTTAATGTCATAAACAACCTGTGATATACATTGTAAATGAATCTCCCTGGATGTTTACACATTACAGATGTCTAGTTTTGTACTGTAAACATCCAGACATATCACAACAATGATGTGCAGGTAGAAACAATCTGTGATATACATTGTAAATGAATCTCCCTGGATGTTTACACATTACAGATGTCTAGTTTTGTACTGTAAACATCCAGACATATCACAACAATGATGTGCAGGTAACCAGGCTAATACCACCAGGTAACCAGGCTATACTGACTGGAGACTAACAGGAGAAATCTCACCAGGTAACCAGGCTATACTGACTGGAGACTAACAGGAGATATATCACCAGGTAACCAGGCTATACTGACTAGAGACTAACAGGAGATATATCACCAGGTAACCAGGCTATACTGACTGGAGACTAACAGGAGAAATCTCACCAGGTAACCAGGCTATACTGACTGGGGACTAACAGGAGAAATCTCACCAGGAAACCAGGCTATACTGACTGGGGACTAACAGGAGAAATCTCACCAGGTAACCAGGCTATACTGACTGGAGACTAACAGGAGATATATCACCAGGTAACAAGGCTATACTGACTGGAGACTAACAGGAGAAATGTCACCAGGTAACCAGGCTATACTGACTGGAGACTAACAGGAGAAATCTCACCAGGTAACCAGGCTATACTGACTGGGGACTAACAGGAGAAATCTCACCAGGTAACCAGGCTATACTGACTGGAGACTAACAGGAGATATATCACCAGGTAACCAGGCTATACTGACTAGAGACTAACAGGAGATATATCACCAGGTAACCAGGCTATACTGACTGGAGACTAACAGGAGAAATCTCACCAGGTAACCAGGCTATACTGACTGGAGACTAACAGGAGAAATCTCACCAGGTAACCAGGCTATACTGACTGGAGACTAACAGGAGAAATCTCACCAGGTAACCAGGCTATACTGACTGGAGACTAACAGGAGATATATCACCAGGTAACCAGGCTATACTGACTGGTGACTAACAGGAGAAATCTTACCAGGTAACCAGGCTATACTGACGGGAGACTAACAGGAGAAATCTCACCAGGTAACCAGGCTATACTGACTGGGGACTAACAGGAGATATATCACCAGGTAACCAGGCTATACTGACTGGTGACTAACAGGAGAAATCTCACCAGGTAACCAGGCTATACTGACTGGGGAATAACAGGAGAAATCTCACCAGGTAACCAGGCTATACTGACTGGGGACTAACAGGAGAAATCTCACCAGGTAACCAGGCTATACTGACACCGGGTAACCAGGCTATACTGACTGGGGACTAACAGGAGAAATCTCACCAGGTAACCAGGCTATACTGACTGGGGACTAACAGGAGATATATCACCAGGTAACCAGGCTATACTGACTGGAGACTAACAGGAGAAATCTCACCAGGTAACCAGGCTATACTGACTGGGGACTAACAAGATAAATCTCACCAGGTAACCAGGCTATACTGACTGGGGAATAACAGGAGAAATCTCACCAGGTAACCAGGCTATACTGACTGGGGACTAACAGGAGAACTCTCACCAGGTAACCAGGCTATACTGACTGGGGACTAACAGGACAAATCTCACCAGGTAACCAGGCTATACTGACTGGGGACTAACAGGACAAATCTCACCAGGTAACCAGGCTATACTGACTGGAGACTAACAGGAGAAATCTCACCAGGTAACCAGGCTATACTGACTGGAGACTAACAGGAGAAATCTCACCAGGTAACCAGGCTATACTGACTGGGGACTAACAGGAGAAATCTCACCAGGTAACCAGGCTATACTGACTGGAGACTAACAGGAGAAACTCACCAGGTAACCAGGCTATACTGACTGGAGACTAACAGGAGAAATCTCACCAGGTAACCAGGCTATACTGACTGGAGACTAACAGGAGAAATCTCACCAGGTAACCAGGCTATACTGACTAGAGACTAACAGGAGATATATCACCAGGTAACCAGGCTATACTGACGGGAGACTAACAGGAGAAATCTCACCAGGTAACCAGGCTATACTGACACCAGGTAACCAGGCTATACTGACACCATGTAACCAGGCTATACTGACTGGAGACTAACAGGACAAATCTCACCAGGTAACCAGGCTATACTGACTGGAGACTAACAGGAGAAATCTCACCAGGTAACCAGGCTATACTGACTGGGGACTAACAGGAGAAATCTCACCAGGTAACCAGGCTATACTGACTGGGGACTAACAGGAGAAATCTCACCAGGTAACCAGGCTATACTGATGGGAGACTAACAGGAGAAATCTCACCAGGTAACCAGGCTATACTGACTGGGGACTAACAGGAAAAATCTCACCAGGTAACCAGGCTATACTGACTGGGGACTAACAGGAGAAATCTTCCCAGGTAACCAAGGCTATACTGACTGGGGAATAACAGGAGAAATCTCACCAGGTAACCAGGCTATACTGACTGGAGACTAACAGGAGAAATCTCCCCAGGTAACCTAGGCTATACTTACTGGGGAATAACAGGAGAAATCTCACCAGGTAACCAGGCTATACTGACTGGGGACTAACAGGAGAAATCTCACCAGGTAACCAGGCTATACTGACTGGTGACTAACAGGAGAAATCTCACCAGGTAACCAGGCTATACTGACTGGAGACTAACAGGAGAAATCTCACCAGGTAACCAGGCTATACTGACTGGGGACTAACAGGAGAAATCTTACCAGGTAACCAGGCTATACTGACTGGGGACTAACAGGAGAAATCTCACCAGGTAACCAGGCTATACTGACTGGAGACTAACAGGAGAAATCTTACCAGGTAACCAGGCTATACTGACTGGGGACTAACAGGAGATATATCACCAGGTAACCAGGCTATAATGACTGGGGACTAACAGGAGAAATCTCACCAGGTAACCAGGCTATACTGACTGGGGACTAACAGGAGATATATCACCAGGTAACCAGGCTATACTGACTGGAGACTAACAGGAGAAATCTCACAAGGTAACCAGGCTATACTGACTGGGGACTAACAGGAGAAATCTCACCAGGTAACCAGGCTATACTGACTGGGGAATAACAGGAGAAATCTCACCAGGTAACCAGGCTATACTGACTGGGGACTAACAGGAGAAATCTCACCAGGTAACCAGGCTATACTGACACCAGGTAACCAGGCTATACTGACTGGGGAATAACAGGAGAAATGTCACCAGGTAACCAGGCTATACTGACTGGGGAATAACAGGAGAAATCTCACCAGGTAACCAGGCTATACTGACTGGAGACTAACAGGAGAAATCTAACCAGGTAACCAGGCTATACTGACTGGAGACTAACAGGAGAAATCTCCCCAGGTAACCTAGGCTATACTGACTGGGGACTAACAGGAGAAATCTCACCAGGTAACCAGGCTATACTGACTTGAGAATAACAGGAGAAATCTCCCCAGGTAACCAGGCTATACTGACTGGGGACTAACAGGAGAAATCTTACCAGGTAACCAGGTAACCAGGCTAATCTCACCAGGTAACCAGGCTATACTGACTAGAGACTAACAGGAGAAATCTCACCAGGTAACCAGGCTATACTGACTGGAGACTAACAGGAGAAATCTCACCAGGTAACCAGGCTATACTGACTGGAGACTAACAGGAGAAACTCACCAGGTAACCAGGCTATACTGACTGGAGACTAACAGGAGAAATCTCACCAGGTAACCAGGCTATACTGACTGGAGACTAACAGGAGAAATATCACCAGGTAACCAGGCTATACTGACCGGAGACTAACAGGACAAATCTCACCAGGTAACCAGGCTATACTGACTGGGGACTAACAGGAGAAATCTCACCAGGTAACCAGGCTATACTGACACCAGGTAACCAGGCTATACTGACTGGGGACTAACAGGAGAAATCTCACCAGGTAACCAGGCTATACTGACTGGAGACTAACAGGAGAAATCTCACCAGGTAACCAGGCTATACTGACTGGAGACTAACAGGAGATATATCACCAGGTAACCAGGCTATACTGACTGGAGACTAACAGGAGAAATCTCACCAGGTAACCAGGCTATACTGACTGGAGACTAACAGGAGAAATCTCACCAGGTAACCAGGCTATACTGACTGGGGACTAACAGGAGAAATCTCACCAGGTAACAAGGCTATACTGACTGGAGACTAACAGGAGAAATCTCACCAGGTAACCAGGCTATACTGACTGGAGACTAACAGGAGAAATCTCACCAGGTAACCAGGCTATACTGACTGGGGAATAACAGGAGAAATCTCACCAGGTAACCAGGCTATACTGACTGGGGACTAACAGGAGAAATCTCACCAGGTCAGTTATGGACTGGCTTTAAATGCTGTTATTCTACTGGTGTTCAGACAGGAGAGAAAATGCTCTAACCAGTTTTGCTACCTGTTCATATCTTTCTTAAAGCGATAGATAAAGATCTTAAAGATATAGCAATACACAAGCCCATAACCATAGCAATAATCCATAAATAAGTTTACATGCTTTAAAAACAGTTTTTTTTTTGGTTCATTTTTGTAAAAAAACAGAAATATGCTACAGAGAAAGCTGAATGATACAAACAAGTGACGAGTTCATGCAGTGTACTGTTTACATGTAGTAACATACCAGGTATACATTGGTGTAGGACCTAAGTAGTAACATACCAGGTATACATTGGTGTAGGACCTAAGTAGTAACATACCAGGTATACATTAGTGTAGGACCTAAGTAGTAACATACCAGGTATACATTGGTGTAGTTATGTAGTAACATACCAGGTATACATTGGTGTAGGACATAAGTAGTAACATACCAGGTATACATTGGTGTAGGACCTAAGTAGTAACATACCAGGTATACATTGGTGTAGGACCTAAGTAGTAACATACCAACCAGGTATACATTGGTGTAGGACCTAAGTAGTAACATACCAACCAGGTATACATTGGTGTAGGACCTAAGTAGTAACATACCAACCAGGTATACATTGGTGTAGGACCTAAGTAGTAACATACCAGGTATACATTGGTGTAGTTATGTAGTAACATACCAGGTATACATTAGTGTAGGACCTAAGTAGTAACATACCAGGTATACATTGGTGTAGGACATAAGTAGTAACATACCAGGTATACATTGGTGTAGTTATGTAGTAACATACCAGGTATACATTAGTGTAGGACCTAAGTAGTAACATACCAGGTATACATTAGTGTAGTTATGTAGTAACATACCAGGTATACATTAGTGTAGGACCTAAGTAGTAACATACCAGGTATACATTGGTGTAGGACCTAAGTAGTAACATACCAGGTATACATTGGTGTAGGACCTAAGTAGTAACATACCAGGTATACATTGGTGTAGGACCTAAGTAGTAACATACCAGGTATACATTAGTGTAGGACCTAAGTAGTAACATACCAGGTATACATTGGTGTAGTTATGTAGTAACATACCAGGTATACATTGGTGTAGGACCTAAGTAGTAACATACCAGGTATACATTAGTGTAGGACCTAAGTAGTAACATACCAGGTATACATTAGTGTAGGACCTAAGTAGTAACATACCAGGTATACATTGGTGTAGTTATGTAGTAACATACCAGGTATACATTGGTGTAGGACATAAGTAGTAACATACCAGGTATACATTGGTGTAGGACCTAAGTAGTAACATACCAGGTATACATTGGTGTAGGACCTAAGTAGTAACATACCAACCAGGTATACATTGGTGTAGGACCTAAGTAGTAACATACCAGGTATACATTGGTGTAGTTATGTAGTAACATACCAGGTATACATTAGTGTAGGACCTAAGTAGTAACATACCAGGTATACATTGGTGTAGGACATAAGTAGTAACATACCAGGTATACATTGGTGTAGTTATGTAGTAACATACCAGGTATACATTAGTGTAGGACCTAAGTAGTAACATACCAGGTATACATTGGTGTAGGACCTAAGTAGTAACATACCAGGTATACATTGGTGTAGGACCTAAGTAGTAACATACCAGGTATACATTGGTGTAGGACCTAAGTAGTAACATACCAGGTATACATTGGTGTAGTTATGTAGTAACATACCAGGTATACATTGGTGTAGGACCTAAGTAGTAACATACCAGGTATACATTAGTGTAGGACCTAAGTAGTAACATACCAGGTATACATTGGTGTAGGACCTAAGTAGTAACATACCAGATATACATTGGTGTAGGACCTAAGTAGTAACATAACAGGTATACATTGGTGTAGGACCTAAGTAGTAACATACCAGGTATACATTAGTGTAGGACCTAAGTAGTAACATACCAGGTATACATTGGTGTAGGACCTAAGTAGTAACATACCAGGTATACATTGGTGTAGTTATGTAGTAACATACCAGGTATACATTGGTGTAGGACCTAAGTAGTAACATACCAGGTATACATTGGTGTAGGACCTAAGTAGTAACATACCAGGTATACATTGGTGTAGTTATGTAGTAACATACCAGGTATACATTAGTGTAGGACCTAAGTAGTAACATACCAGGTATACATTGGTGTAGGACCTAAGTAGTAACATACCAGGTATACATTGGTGTAGGACCTAAGTAGTAACATACCAGGTATACATTGGTGTAGGACCTAAGTAGTAACATACCAGGTATACATTGGTGTAGTTATGTAGTAACATACCAGGTATACATTGGTGTAGGACCTAAGTAGTAACATACCAGGTATACATTAGTGTAGGACCTAAGTAGTAACATACCAGGTATACATTAGTGTAGGACCTAAGTAGTAACATACCAACCAGGTATACATTAGTGTAGGACCTAAGTAGTAACATACCAACCAGGTATACATTGGTGTAGGACCTAAGTAGTAACATACCAGGTATACATTGGTGTAGGACCTAAGTAGTAACATACCAGGTATACATTAGTGTAGGACCTAAGTAGTAACATACCAGGTATACATTGGTGTAGGACATAAGTAGTAACATACCAGGTATACATTAGTGTAGGACCTAAGTAGTAACATACCAGGTATACATTGGTGTAGGACCTAAGTAGTAACATACCAGGTATACATTAGTGTAGGACCTAAGTAGTAACATACCAGGTATACATATGTTTTGCACTGATTTAGGTACATAATATTTTTTAATTTTCACTATTCAAAGAAATTTTTAGTTTTATGATATTTGTTTTTCAATTGATATATATTTTACCCCAGATAATATTTTCTGACAGTGATTTTCACAGTAATGGTTGCACAAGAGTCACAGGCCCCAATATAACAGGGAGGCCAATATGTATAAACATTGACCACCTGTAGTCAATCAGTACACAGTATGATAAACATTACAGTCAAACCATACAAGTGAGACTGTCTTATCCTTTATTAGTTATAAAATATTACCATCCTTGCAATAAAGATTAATCATAATAATGGACCAATAAACAGATATCATCAAAGAGGTATCTAAGTCATATCTTCCTGGTTGTTTACTAGCTTTAACCAAGATAGGAGTGAGGACTTGGACCCTGAATTTGTACCTGAATTAGGAGTTATTTATGGCAAACTGCCTGTCACTTTATTTATCCTTACAACATCACTATATAGAGCTACAGTAGTATACCCAATATCCGACACAGACACAGATAAATTGATATGACCAGTGTAAGATGTTTTCACAGGTAACAATGTAGGCTAATATTATTCAATAATACACAGAGCTGTTTCAGCGAAGTTGTTGAAATTCCATGGAATTTCACACATCGCTGCTCATGCGGACAGCGGACTATCGTAGGCCATGAGAATGCTGTAGTACACAGTCACCAAACAACTAGCAGTGCAGATGAGATAGTCACTGCTTTCTCAATCATGCAATGTCATATGCACTTCTACAGCTGCCTTGCCTGACAGAGGCCTTTAAACCTAAAAATTAACAAGGTTATGTAAATACTTGGACGTAAAGGCTTCACAAGCAGTAGGTTAAAACGTAAAGGCTTCACAAGCAGTAGGTTAAACGTCAAAGTCATGGTTAGCTGGGGCTCCACATGTAAATATTATTGTTCCTTCTTTGTTATAAATGTACATTATAAGACTACAGCCAATGAGCTCTGTCTTCTCCAGATCGAAGATTTTCAGTGTCATCTGGCCTGTATAAATGAACCGGGTATCAGCTGGGGAAGGCAGTCATTAGAGATTTGGCCCCTACCAACACAACATCAATACTGGTATCATTTACAAGTTCATGTGTAAATTACAAATTAATCATGTTTAAGTTGTGAAAGTCCTTGAAGGAATTATTAGACTGCAACAAAACTGTGTTACAGTGTTTTGGTAACATATCACAATTAGCTGCTTATGTGTCCAGTGTGCTGGTAACATGTCACAGTGTCATGGTAACATGTCAAAGTGTGCTGTTAACATGTCACAGTGTCATGGTAACATGTCACAGTGTGCTGGTATCATGTCACAGTTTGCTGGTAACATGTCACAGTGTGCTGGTAACATGTCAGTGTCATGGTAACATGTCACAGTGTCATGGTAACATGTCACAGTGTCATGGTAACATGTCACAGTGTCATGGTAGCATGTCACAGTGTGCAGGTAAATTGTCAGTGTCATGGTAACATGTTACAGTGTGCTGGTAACATGTCACAGTGTCATGGTAACATGTCACAGTGTCATGGTAGCATGTCACAGTGTGCAGGTAAATTGTCAGTGTCATGGTAACATGTCACAGTGTGCTGGTAACATGTCACAGTGCACTGGTAACATGTCACAGTGTCATGGTAACATGTCACAGTGTGCTGGTAACATGTCACAGTCTTATGGTAGCATGTCACAGTGTGCTGGTAACATGTCACAGTGTGCTGGTAACATGTCACAGTGTGCTGGTAACATGTCACAGTGTGCTGGTAACATGTCACAGTGTGCTGGTAACATGTCACAGAGTCATGGTAACATGTCACAGTGTGCTGGTAACATGTCACAGTGTGCTGGTAACATGTCACAGCGTCATGGTAACATGTCACAGTGTCATGGTGACATGTCACAGTGTGCTGTTAACATGTCACAGTGTGCTGGTAACATGTCACAGTGTCATGGTAACATGTCAAAGTGTGCTGGTAACATGTCACAGGTCATGGTGACATGTCACAGTGTGCTGGTAACATGTCAGTGTGCTGGTAACCTGTCACAGTGTGCTGGTAACATGTCACAGTGTGCTGGTAACATGTCACAGTGTCATGGTAACATGTCACAGTGTCATGGTAACATGTCACAGTGTCATGGTAACATGTCACAGTGTCATGGTAACATGTCACAGTGTGCTGGTAACATGTCACAGTGTCATGGTAACATGTCACAGTGTGCTGGTAGCATGTCACAGTGTCATGGTAACATGTCACAGTGTGCTGGTAGCATGTCACAGTGTCATGGTAACATGTCACAGTGTGCTGGTAGCATGTCACAGTGTACTGGTAACATGTCACAGTGTCATGGTGACATGTCACAGTGTACTGGTAACATGTCACAGTGTACTGGTAACATGTCACAGTGTGCTGGTAACATGTCACAGTGTCATGGTGACATGTCACAGTGTCATGGTAACATGTCAAAGTGTCATGGTAACATGTCACAGTGTCATGGTAACATATCACAGTGTACTGGTAACATGTCACAGTGTACTGGTAACATGTCACAGTGTACTGGTAACATGTCACAGTGTCATGGTAACATGTCACAGTGTACTGGTAACATTTCACAGTGTGCTGGTAACATGTCACACAGGTAGAGACTAAACCATATACCTGTATATGTTCTATAGAAGCAAAGCATCTCATGGGAAGCTTGAATCAAGGGCTAATCATCAACAACAAAATCATATATTTATTCAATTTGTTTTAATTTAGTCCTGACCCATCCAGAGAACTAAATGGATTAGCACAAATACTGGAATATCCAAATTCAACACAAATCTGTTCAATATTTGTAATACAATTCAATCACAATTTATATATATACATATACTTGAGAGTTGTATACATGTCATACTGGTACCAATTTTCTCATACATCTTTTTTAAATAGATTTTAACAAGTTGGCAGATTTACTTACATGTAATTTTTTTTTTCATTTGATTGCAAAGAGCATGACAAGTAGTGCTATATCATTTCATCATGTGATACTAAAAACTGGTCGAATGTGGTCACATAATGTATACACACCTGCTTCTATAAATGTATTACACAATCTTCCTAAATATTGACAGTGTAGCCCGGACTAGGGATTGATCCAGGCATACTTCACCATATCTAATCTACCACTATGATAGGAGTAAAAACACTTACCACCATGAATACAAAGTCCAAAAAAAAACATGATGATCCTGATATCAATTAAAATTACCTATGACTGAAGTTCCTGCCCCTTGATTCTGACGTGATGTCAGACAAATTTGATCAACACAAAATAGGTCTCTTCCATGGCATTTTCACACGATTGATTTTAACATCGTTCCATATATTCAGGCAATATTCTATACAAAACCCTGCAGTAATTGATCCAGTATACCTACTGTCTATAAACTGTACCTTAGTTTCATATTTACCCAAAACCATCTGTCTATACGGTGACCTTCACATCCCAAGATCATCTCTACAGACATTGCAAAAATTCGACAATTGCTTAGATTAAAGCTATTAATAGTGAGCGATCGACTTTATACGGTACTTGTACTTGTAGGGAAAAGATCTGCATGGCTTGGTCATAGTTCCATGCATGCAGTCAATCACATATATGCATCATTTTCAAGTGACAGTGAAAATGAAAGTTGAGTCATACGATAAAATGCTAATTCAGAACATGCCAGTCTGTGGGAGAATTATACATGTTTACTTATCAACATGCAAAAACCTCTAATAATTGACAAAAAAACTCAAAGGCAACTTAAACTATCGCTCTTTAGTAGATTAACACTCTTTTGGCCTTACACTTCACACTCAAGAGTCAAAAGCATCCTAAACTAGCACATTTATCATTGGGAGGCCTGTATTCATATTAATCACAAGTTTTATGTTCATGTACAGATCACACCTCAACATTCACCTCAACATTCCCAGCATAACGCAAGTACTAATGTTTGTTATCGTCACTATTCCCTACCTGACCCCCACCAACACCATATTTACAAACAACACAGGTAATCGCTGCTATTATCAATACGCAAATAACGTCATACCTGTAATGTATTTACATATAACATATGTGTAATACACAGGTAATTAAGTTCATATATGGTAGACTATAACTACATATTTTACACGAATATACTTCATGTTCACGTGAGAGTAACTAATAAGGTAACGACATACCCTAAATACCAGACGGTTTACCTGGGACGGAGTCACACATACAAAACACCTGATACTGGGGGACCCTTGGGGACAAGTGGGCGTGTACATCAGGTGTCACAAAACCCTGTACAACTGCCACGCCCATCCAGGTATTTTACACGAAATATGACATCAACATAATTATACTCTCTTAATAAAACAAGCATGATCAGTTAGACAACTATGCTACAAATAAAAGACCCATACAAGTTGACAGTAAGTTGTGTATTAGAAGTGGGTCATATGACTCGGCCTAGCAGACACCCCATTGAATGGCCTGATGGATTTTCCCGCATAAACAGAGTACCGTCTCCAGACAGCCTGTAAATGAGTGTGCAGGGATAATCGTTTGTGTCGCAATAATAAATAGAATAAGGAGAAAATAGGAAGAATTACTCACGAAATCTGCAGCTAGTCCCTTTTAGTCACCCGTCCAAGATATGAAGCAAATTATATCCACTGACTGATTAATTCAGGGTAAATATAGCTCTGGCGCATTCGCAGAACTTACGGGTTTCCCCGTGTCTGCTGTAATTTGATTGGTCAATACCAACGAAAATCCACACCCATAATAATATGGAAAGAGGTCATCCCAGTAACAAAACAAGGAGTTATAAAGCATGTTTTAAGCGTTTCATACACCGAACAAGGCACTGTCTCAAAATATAACCAACAAATAAATCAAATGCGTTTGTTTACATTCAATTTCTGCGTAGCAGTATCCCTGTGTAATCAATATATATGAAACGAAAGTAGTGTATAGTCGGCTGAAATTTTATATTAGTTTAATATCGCCCCTTCCACAACAAGGTTCTATGGTGTAATGGTTAGCACTCAGGACTCTGAATCCTGCGATCCGAGTTCAAATCTCGGTAGAACCTGAACGAACTTTTTTTTTTAATTTCTAAAAAATGCCTAACAAATACCATAATACCATTAATGATAGGCTTATATTTAATAAATGTTTATACACTATGTCATATACACTATGTGTTGGTGATCCGTAGATATAACATAGATTTGAATTTCCTGTCGTAGTTGTACCCAGGGAAATAAATGTTTATAGAATGTACAGAAGAAAAAAAAAATTAAACTAGGCCTTTAAGCTCTCTCAGGCTTCTTCAGGCGGACTGAAGAAGCCTGAGAGGGCAGAAAGGCCTAGTGGCAAAGTCTTGATTTTTTTTATATATTTTTTAAACGTAAACCTTTGCCATGACACATTCCTTTTTCTTTGTTAAGTATAATGAGATTGTGGTGAAATTCAAATGTAGTTAGCTTCCTTTGTTTAAAAAATATGTAGAAGTTTTGTATTAGTTTTCATATTATAAGCATTAATCAATGCAAAAACTTGATTTCCTACAGTCAGCAGAGTGTTAAAGCTATTTGACTGACAGCTACTGATCAGCTAAACCAGATACCGTATACAGTTGAGTGTAAGCTAATCTGTACACCCTAGTGCACTCCTAGTGCACTACGTTTAAACTAGTAGTGCACTACATTTAAGCTACAGGTAAACTAGTAGTGCACTACGTCCAGTCAGGTGTGACCACAAATCCCCCTATACAGGTAATGGACAGTGCCACTGGACACCTGTGTTAGATACCTGTAGTTACATATACAGACCTGTGTAAATTGACTGCCTTATATCTGTCATCCTGACTTTACCAGGTATATTTAAATGTTGATGACATTTTATCTAATATTACTCAAAATAAAATTGGCTGCGGTTCTTATATGATATATTGCACAAGAGGAATTAAAACTCTGTCAATTGGATTTGTAGTGGTTTTTTTTATCTTTTAAAAAGATTTCATTATAGTGTAAAATTAAGGTTTATCTTCCTGATTTCAAAATTTTGATGCTTTTCATTTTTTTTTTTTTTTTAGATGTAATTAATATACATTTTATATTAATGATTAATTCTACCTTAGGCCTTGATGACTGTTTGTAGATTTTTTCTCAAGTACACTGTATATGTACATATATTTTAATATTTATTATTTTAGCAGACAAAAATATTTTCAAATTCAATGTATTGTTACTTCACTAATATCTGTTAATTCAACTATGAAATCATTTCGTAGTACATAATCAACAAACTAAGAATCAGAAGTTTCGTATATTCTCATTTATGGCTATAGTTTTTTCAAGTCCCCAATTACCTCCCCAGGGGTCCATTTATAGCATGCTGTGCCAGGCTCCTCTGCCTTACCTACCTGTAATTAGCATCTAACACTACTGATATATAATATCTACCTGTGGATGTTTTAAAAAAATTTATAGGGTTTTTTAGGGGGAATCGTCAAAAAATAATTAATTTTTATAACACATTTCTTCACAATATAGATATTCAATAAATATAGTTTATATGCTGATTTTCTTTAATTACAAGAAGAGGTAAAATCCCCATCAGTTATGCATTTTAAGGTAAAGCACAATTAATCATTTTCTTAATGTATCCCAAAATTTTGTTTTTAAACAATATTGCAAAAAACAGGTTAGGGTGAACTGTAAAAAAACACTTTGCCTTAAGGTCCACATGTTCCACATGTGTATATAATATATTTGTTAGCAGGTAACTTTATAGAAGAAAATTATGAAATTACAAATACAAGTGTTGTATAATTCAAGTGTTGTATGACAAGTACAGCTCCAAGTACATGTATGTGTGTTATATATAAAGCTTAAAACTGTTGCCCTCCCCCTCCCCAAGTTTGCCTGTATATGTATTTCATAACAAAAATGACACTAATTGTTCCCTCAGGCCATTATCTCATTCTGTGTTACCTGTAACTAATACATGTACCTGGAATCAGATCCAATATGTTAGATCTTCATATAACTGCACACAGGTACACGTACAGAAATTTCAACTAGTTCAGTAAAGGAAGATGGAAGGGGTATTACAAATAACATATACCTTTTATAAACTTAAAATTTTGAAATGTAGAACTGTTATGATCACTTTATTACCAGAACATTCAAAGAATCTCTTTCTTTACATGTTAAATCAATGTTTAATTTTTATTAATTTCTTTATGTGTTCAGGTTTCTGACTTTAAGCATTGGATGTATACACATAGAATGTACAACATATATTATGGGCTGAATTAGGTTTTTAATAAGCAAAATATCACATCAAAAATGATATTATGAATATGCTGCTTAATTTAATCTGAAATTAAACTACAATATATATTAAAGTATCAAATTGAAAATGTTCAAGTAACGATAATTGTTTTCAAATGTTTTATTATATACTTTCATGTGATGAAAACAAAATTACTGGAATTAAATAATCAATACAAAATATAAAGTACCAAAAGATAAATGAAACTTTAACTTAGTTAAAGGATATATAAAGTAAATCTGTCTTAACTTAGTTACAGTGTATAATTAACAAGAATAGAAAGGTTGAAATATAACATCAAACTAAACTTCCAAAACCTTTTTAATAACTCTTTGAATATAACTGCTAGATAGCACAGTACAGGTAAAAATCACAGGTAGCCTTGGGTACTGCCCATTACCTGTATGGGGGTTTTTGCTGTTCATCACCTCTTAGGGTGTAGTGCACTACTAGTTTACCTGCAGTTTAAACGTAGTGCACTAGGTGTAAAGGTTAGCTTACACTCAACTGTAACAACTGCCAATGAATCAACATTAACATTCCACACAGAAAAACAATCTGTAGTTAATAGAGTCATCTCTTCATTTATCTTTACCAGTTTAAAGCAAAATGACCTTCCATTGTTTGAACTTATATTTTCAGATGATAAGCAAGTTATTAGTTTGTATGCTGTGAATATTTTATGATAGACATTAACCATACAGTTTTTATACCCCCCGCAACGAAGTTAGGGGGGGGGGTATACTGGAATCACCTTGTCCGTCCGTCCGTCCGTCCGTCCGTCTGTCACAAAATTTGTCCAGCTATGCATTCGCTCATTTCTTTTTGGATTTCATTCAAATTTGGTATATAGTTAGAAGACCATATGAACTTGTGTCCCCTGCAGTGATTTTGCGATTTAGCCCTTTTTAACAGAGTTATGCCCCTTTTTCATACAAAAAGTGTCATAATTTTGTCCGGCTATGCATTCACTTAGTTTTTGATGGATTTTCTTGAAACTTAATACAAAGTTGAAGAATGGCATGAAGTTGTGTCTTCAGTAACGGCTTCTTCCGAAAAAAAACCTTTTTACAGAGTTATGCCCCTTTATGTAAAAAATTGTTAGTAGCTTGTCCAGCTATGCATTTGCTTTGTTTTCAATGGATTTTACTAAAATTTGGTATGTAGTTAGAGGAACCTATAAGGCTTAGCTCTATGCAAAGATTTTGCCGAATTACCAGTTCCATTAGAGTTATGCCCCTTTTTCTTTAAAAACAAGCACAATTTTGTTCGGCTATGCATTCACTTAGTTCTTACCTAAACATAGAACATGTTTGATTTGGTTATAGTACCATAAATAGGCAGCTTCACAAAGTATCCAAACCAATCATGGAAAAGCGGGGGGTATATTTGTCACCCCCTCGGTGACAGCTCTAGTTTACTCTGTTGGTTTACAGAGAAATCATCTACTGAGATTGAGCTTACCCGTATGAGACACTGCTAACTAGGCAAACATTTGAAACTGTTTAGACAAATTAAAAACCATTTAAAATAGAAATAAATGTGACAATGGACATTTATTCTCTTGTAAAGTAGAGAGTATAAGGTCACCTTACTAGCTCAGACTAGTGGGAATTTCCCTTTAGCCTAGTGGTAGGATGTTTGCCTTGAGAGCGAAAGGTTGTTAGTTCGAAGCCCGGCACGTGCAGGTATTTTTCATTTCTCCCTCCTAGCTATTACACTATGGATACAAATCAGGACACATGACAGGTTGGCAGCTGTTTTATGGCATGTTTAGGTGTTTAGATACATTTATTGAAAATGAATCCAACAAAGCAGCAATAGGTAGCACACTACAGTAGGACAGCCTTAGACCATGAGCGATTTATTTTTAAAGTAAATAACTCCTGTATTATGATATGCATAAAAAATGAAAAAATAAATGTGTACTATAATTGGTATATTAATTAAAAAGGAGCATATACATGTACAGGCTTCATATTTGTTTAAATTTTTTTTTAATTAGTTCCAATTATAAATTTCCAGATTTTCCAAAAGTGTGTTTATATATAGACACCTGAAATCCAGTTTTGACTACAGCAAAAAACGGTACTTTACAGACAAGGTAAGATTGTGGAAAAAACTTAATAATGACATATGTTAAAACAAGATCAATTCTGTCTTTAGGATAGATATTTAATTTCAAATAGGTTTCAGAAAACAAATTGTGTAGGAATTGTGTCATTTTGGGTCCAATATAAAAAAAATCCTGATATTTTGCAATCTTTTAGGTTTTTTGAAGTGGTTACTATAGTATTCACAGGTCTAAAAAAGCATAGCAAAAATAAGTTTACTTATCCTTCACAGCTGTATGAAAATTGCAAATGCTGTATAGATACTTTAGTATAGGTAATATGTAGGGTTAACTGGTTATGTTTACATATCTAAAATATGTGCCTTATTTTATTATTTTTTTTATTATTCAACATTTCTATATACGAGGCCCAATGGGCCTGTACCACTCACCTGGTATTCACTTGTTTGATGATTATTCTGTCTTTCAGGTAATAAAAAGAATATTGTATTTGGCCCCTATGACCTTGAATATCTTTTCGCAAACTCTGTCAGGTGTCATCCAAGGAATCTATGTCATACCAGCCAAATCTTTATTCCAGGGGGCCGCGGTGGCCGAGTGGTTAAGGTGTCCCGACATTTTATCACTAGCCCTCCACCTCTGGTTTGCGAGTAACCTACGTGGGGCAGTTACCAGGTGCTGACCGTAGGCCGGTGGTTTTTCTCCGGGTACTCCGGCTTTCCTCCACCTCCAAAACCTGGCACGTCCTTAAATGACCCTGGCTGTTAATAGGACGTTAAACAAAAACAAACCAAACTATTCCAGGCTCTTTAGTTAATCAGAAGAATATGTTGGAGGGTTTTAACAAATTTTATCCCTGTCACCATGAATATGAGTCAAGCTCATTTCTTTTCGCAAAGTTTACTGGACAAATAGTGACAGTATATAACAAGGTCTTACTGGACAAATGATGGCAGTATAACAAGGTTTTACTGGACAAATGGTGGCAGTATTACAAGGTTTTACTGTATAATGATGGCAGTATAACAAGGTTTTACTGGACAAATGGTGGCAGTATAACAAGGGTTTACTGGACAAATGGTGGCAATATGATAAGGTTTTACTGGACAAATGGTGGCAATATAACAAGGTTTTACTGGACAAATGGTGGCAATATAACAAGGTTTTACTGTACAATGGTGGCAGTATAACAAGGTTTTACTGGACAAATGATGGCAGTATTACAAGGTTTTACTGGACAAATGATGGCAGTATAACAAGGTTTTACTGGACAAATGATGGCAGTATTACAAGGTTTTACTGGACAAATGATGGCAGTATAACAAGGTTTTACTGGACAAATGGTGGCAACTTGATAAGGTTTTACTGGACAAATGGTGGCAATATGATAAGGTTTTACTGGACAAATGGTGGCAGTATTACAAGGTTTTACTGGACAAATGGTGGCAATATGATAAGGTTTTACTGTACTTGGCTAACTTTCCGATATTGTGTGTTAAATTAGATTAACAAGACATTCTGTGTGAGTCAATATATTTTATTCACAGTAAAACAGTTGGTGACAAAGCCATACACGACCTTAACAAAACAAACGTTGTATATCCTGTACAGTATAAAGCAGTCTACTGCTTAGATTTTTGTTTATAGATTAATATTTGACATAACCACTATAAAATTATCTAACCATAAAGCTAATTATAACTCAAACTGGAATATTACAAACATCATACAGATCCTGCTTATATGAAATAACTTTTATTATGATATATCTACAGTGGAATTTATTGGCCCTAAGAGGTATGGTAATGACATAGTTATATTAAAATAAACGATATCAGAGGAAATGGTTGATAACTATGAAATAATAAACATATGATTGCTTGATAATGAGTATGATGATATAAATAGTAACTTTAGAAATCACAAGAATTTGTGATTACCGGGTATGTGTTTATCATACATGGATTAATTTTGACCAAAAAACTTCAAAATTACCACTCTTATGAGATAATTTCATATCTGATGGATCGGTGTGAGCTGTTTTTGAAAGAAAATGTATGCATGTACAATATGATAGCAAAACAGTGTTACTAATACCCTTAAATGTCAGTGCGGTGAAGGAAAAGCCCATTAATATTAAGATAGCATAGATCCTTAAGTCACCATGTCACAGTTGGGTAGCATAGATCCTTAAGTCTCCATGTCACAGTAAGGTAGCATACAGCCTTAAGTCTCCATCTCACAGTAAGGCAGCATACAGCCTTAAGTCTCCATGTCAAAGTAAAGTAGCATACAGCCTTAATTCTCCATGTCACAGTAAAGAAGCATACATCCTTAAGTCTACATACCACTGTAAAGTAGCATACAGCCTTAAGTCTACATACCACATTAAGGCAACATACATCCTTAAGTCTCCATGCCACAGTAAGGTAGCATACAGCCTTAAGTCTCCATGCCACAGTAAGGTAGCATACAGCCTTAAGTCTCCATGTCACAGTAAGGCAGCATACAGCCTTAAGTCTCCATGTCACAGTAAGTAGCATACAGCCTTAAGTCTCCATGCCACAGTAAGGCAGCATACAGCCTTAAGTCTCCATGCCACAGTAAAGCAGCATACAGCCTTAAGTTTCCATGTCACAGTAATGTAGCATACAGCCTTAAGTCTCCATGTCACAGTAAAGTAGCATACAGCCTTAAGTCTCCATGCCACAGTAAGGCAGCATACAGCCTTAAGTCTCCATGCCACAGTAAAGCAGCATACAGCCTTAAGTTTCCATGTCCAAGTAATGTAGCATACAGCCTTAAGTCTACATATCACAGTAAAGAAGCATACATCCTTAAGTCTACATACCACAGTAAAGTAGCATACAGCCTTAAGTCTCCATGTTACAGTAAGGTAGCATACGTCTCCATGTTACAGTAAGGTAGCATACATCCTTAAGTCTACATACCACAGTTAGGTAGCATGTGTTTGAGTGGTGACGATAAAGACAGTCAGATATTAAAAATCTTCCCATATGAAATTTTGCATATCATGTAACAAAAAATTCACAAATCTGCAAATGCTTCACTCAACTCAGTCAATATTAATTGATATTAGTATTATTTTATAGATAAGAAAACATATCATCAACATTATTAAAACAAATCATTGGAGGACAGGAAACATTAAACCTGGTCACAATGAGGACAGTATCCAAATGATGGTAAAATCAATAAGAGACTAAAGAGTATGTCTGTAATACACATCCCTGGGGCCATGTAAAAATACTTTTATTGTTTATCAACAGTGTCTTTGCATGTGGCACCATTAAAGATGAACTCATCCTCTGACAGAGTGATCAAAATCCATAAGATTTGCTCCTTTGATTACTTAGTAGCAGCAAGTCTGGCCTTGACTGCAACTGTGAAATACCACCGCATCTATTTTTCATTTCTGGCTTTTGTATAAAGTTGAAATTAAAATGTCTTCAGAAATGAGGTCACTGGAAATTGACAATGGAATACCCCGTAGACTGATTTTCTAAAAATAGAAATTATTCTTTTGCTTTGTATTGTTTCACATTCCATCAACAAATAGTCAATTATAGCCAAACATAGAGATGACATTAGCCGCGATGACATAAGCTGTCATGACATAATGACATTAGCTGTGATGACATTATGACATTAGCTATGACATTAGCTGTGATGACATTAGCTATTATGACATTAGCTGTCATGACATTAGCTATTATGACATTAGCTGTCACGACATTATGACATTAACTGTGATGATATTAGCTGTATTGACATTAGCCTTGATGACATTAGCCGTGATGACATTAGCCGTGATGACATTAGCTGTCATGACATTAGTCTTTATGACATTAGCTGTGATGACATTAACTGTGATGACATTAGCTACAATGACATTAGCTTTGATGACATTATGTGTGATGACCTTCCAACCTGACTTATGACTTGATAAGAAGTACTTTACTTTTATAAAATAAATCTGACTCATGACTTGATAAGAAGTATTCCACTTTTATAAAGTAAATCTGACTTATGACTTGATAAGATGTACTTCACTAAAGTTAAGTGAAATATTTGAAGTTTTGAAGATCGATGACAATGCATCAGGATCAAATGACAGAAAAAAGATGATGAAACAGGACGGACATGGCTAAAATTATATGTCTCCCAATCAGTAATATGGAACCAACAGGAAAACACAAACTAGGTTACGTGTTGAGTAGCTATAAATGAGACAAAGTTAAGTCACTCAATGACAGGACCATCTAAGTGGCATGAAAGTTAAGTCACTCAATGACAGGACCATCTAAGTGATATCAAAGTTAAGTCACTCAATGACAGGACCATCTAAATCGTATAAAAGGTCACTCAATGACAGACCATCTAAATGATATCAAAGTTAAGTCACTCAATGACAGGACCATCCAAGTGGTATCAAAAAGGTCACTCAATGACAGACCATCTAAGTGGCATGAAAGTTAAGTCACTCAATGACAGACCATCTAAGTGATATCAAAGTTAAGTCACTCAATGACAGGACCATCTAAGTGGTATGAAAGTTAAGTCACTCAATGAAAGACCATCTAAGTGGTATAAAAGTTAAGTCACTCAATGACTGACCATCTGTGTCTCCAGTTTGAAAGCCACATACATGTATATGTCATAGGTACTCCACTTCATCATGATCATGTCATTTCTGGAAAATAGAAAGAAATCTGATCTGGAGAAGGCTTTGTTCTGCTGAGTAAAGGGCTGTAACCCTACAAAAAGGAATGGAAACAGCTTTTTGATCACACATACAAAGGTGGATATAGGTAAGGTGCCTGATGTGTAGACTAGAAAAATCACCAAACTGACCAGGTACAGTCAACCATGACTGACCATTCCTAACATCATTTTCACAGGAGGTATATAATACGGTGTGAGGAATTCTGTTGAATATTCATTATGGCTGAAAACCTGTCTTCAAAGAAAAATGGACTAGACAGAAGTAAGAGGAATGGTATAACTAATATACAAAATAAACACACTCACACGTTTACAGCAGTATAACATTACACTGTACAGAGCATGTCACTCTGCCACAAAGATTACACTGTACAGAGTATATCACAGCCACAAAGATTACACTGTACAGAGATGTCACTCTGCCACAAAGATTACACTGTACAGAGTATGTCACTGCCACAAAGATTACACTGTACAGAGTATGTCACTGCCACAAAGATTACACTGTACAGAGTATATCACAGCCACAAAGATTACACTGTACAGAGTATGTCACTGCCACAAAGATTACACTGTACAGAGTATGTCACTGCCACAAAGATTACACTGTACAGAGTATATCACAGCCACAAAGATTACACTGTACAGAGTATGTCACAGCCACAAAGATTACACTGTACGGAGTAAGTCACAGCCATATCTAGGATGGACTTGTGAAAAAGATTTAATAATCACAGAATACTGACCCAACATACTGTTCATACTATGTACTAACAAATTATTATTTACATTGAAAAAAAAAGATAAAAAAATTAAGATATCTACAAACTGAGGTAAGTGTCTAAACACGGTGTTCTCCACAGACAGCTGTTCAACAGATGAAGGAATTATATTCATCTGTAGAAGACTTGACACAGGGTAAATCTTAACCCCTACCAGATGTAGGGTTAATCCTAACCCCTACCAGATACAGGGTAAATCTTAACCCCTACCAGATACAGGGTAAATCCTGACCCCCTACTAGGAGAGCTAGTATTAGGGGTCGCTATCAGATATTATACAGGGGTGCCACAAGTTGCCCACAACAGCCTGGGGAGAACGTGAGTGCATCATATCAATCATAAAATATCAGTTCTGGAGAATCATATTCTACACAATGTTCATTGTTTTTCTATATTTGCAGGAAAAGTCTCAACCTTATTCAGTCATTGAGTACATTAAACTTGAAGAATTTAATTCAATAGTTTAAAATATGAAAATCTCTTTTGTGTTGGAAATATTTATCAAAATAATGTGATGGTAATGTTAACATTCATGAAGAAATTATATGGCTTTTCTAAAAAAAACATACTGGATAATGAAGTAAATCCTACAGACAACTTTTGGTATTTGATCAGATCTCTAGATGTAACAAAGGATTCGTTCACCAGTCCTTAGGGTTACCCTGTACACTTAGGGAGTCAGGATTCGATCACCAGTCCTTAGGGTTACCCTGTACACTTAGGAGTCAGGATTCGATCACCAGTCCTTAGGGTTACCCTGTACACTTAGGAGTCAGGATTCCATCACCAGTCCTTAGGGTTACCCTGTAAACTTAGGAGTCAGGATTCGATCACCAGTCCTTAGGGTTACCCTGTAAACTTAAGAGTCAATCTGTTTGTGTTTTGAAATTTTCCCCTAAATATATTTGATTAGAATATAACTACATACATGTATTGTGATGTTAAATGGAAGATGTTTATACATGGGTGGAATTAGCCATTGGTCCACTGTAGTAGTTTTTCTGGTGGACCAATAGGGTTTTTAACAAGCTATCCCGACAGACCAGTAGATTTTTTGTCTCTCACTAGGTAAATAAATCCAGTCCCTATAATTGCAGCATCCACAAACCAAACTATGAATAAAGGAATTGGATATCACCTTATCATTTTGTTGAATTATCTAAATTTTCAGCAGAGTTGAAAAGTTTGATATTGAAGTTTAATATTAGGCACAAAATTGTACCACATGTTCACAGAGCTAACATTTAGATTTCAAAATGTCTGGACCCAAAAGGAGCCAAAGTTATTGTAAGTCGATCAAGGGGCCAAGAACTTGCTCCCGTAACCTGTGTCAGTTTGCGTTTCTCAGGAAGCTGAGAAACGGGCTGGTCTATCATAGTTGTGTCCTTGGGCAAGACACTTTACCCTAATTACTCTGAATGACATGTGGCAAGCCTCTCGTATAATGTTCAGTGAAGTAGTCACAAACTACTACAAAGAGACCCCAACTCTAAATGGCCATGCTGTTCACAGGATGATAAACCTAGCTAACAAACAAACTAGCATGTGTACGATGTATTTGACCAGTGTGTTTCCATCATTCAGCTAGTTCCTACCTTTGTTTAATCCCATCCCTATTTATACACCATGTATCATATAACAGGGTTATCTCATGCATGCAATTTTCACTATATTTGCGACAAATTAAGCACACGAACATTAAAATCCTAAATTATAATATCAGACATTAGCAGATGTTATATCCCTTTAACATGAATACCACATGGCTTTATACATACCAGAAACCTCAGTGATCACGTAAACTGACAACTCATATTTTAGACAAGGTACCATTATAGTACGTGGAGGTAATCAATTCCACCTGGCTGGGTCACACTTCAGGGTAGTTAGATCTCACTCGATGTTTATACAGGTGTCCAGGCAATAGATAATTACTGGATTACCAGTGATATGATAACTTACCTGACTACTGGATTACCAGTGATATAACTTACCTGACTACTGGATTACCAGTGACATGATAACTTACCTAACTACTGGATTACCAGTGATATGATAACTTACCTAACTACTGGATTACCAGTGATATGATAACTTACCTAACTACTGGATTACCAGTGATATAACTTACCTGACTACTAGATTACCAGTGATATGATAACTTACCTAACTACTGGATTACCAGTGATATGATAACTTACCTGACTACTGGATTACCAGTGATATGATAACTTACCTAACTACTGGATTACCAGTGATATGATAACTTACCTAACTACTGGATTACCAGTGATATAACTTACCTAACTACTGGATTACCAGCGGTATGATAACTTACCTAACTGTAATCTGTTTCATTATAAGGATCATTGTATGGACACTTTTTTAATCTTTCAGTTGATTGCGATATAAAGGTATTGCAAAAACTTAATCATCAGATTAATTGTTTATGATATAGTATAATATAGTTTATAAGTCAGATCACTACCTCTTTTTGACAGTAACTCTTTAAAACCAAATTGGAATCTGTTTTCTTTATGAAGACTGTGGATATTACAATGATGTTTGTTTGTGGTGGACTTAAGACGTCATGTTTCATACCAGTTCTTCGACCGTTAGTATAGTTAGCATTGCAGTTATAATACTATTTGAGTAAAGCAGTTTATAACAGTAATTCTTTCACTAACTTCAATTTATACTCATTTTGTTAATCTATTTTGGCTAATGACAATACAAAGGACTATGTCGGATTAGTTTTATCTGTGATCAGGTATATATGTACACATCCCTACTGTCACTATCACTTTACACATCACATACATGTACATGTGTATATAACGTTAACAGTGTTGATATATGAAACACTGGTTTTAATCCCTAAAAACACCTCAGAAACATAATTTATTCACCTGACTTGAGATGTTTTGCCTTCATTTCACAAGACGTTAATATCTAGATGAAACATCGGCTAAAACACCAATTGTATCCTGTTCCCAAAGGTAAAGCCTATGTATAAAATTAAATGTTATCCCATCTGATCACAACAAGTACTTCACATTCCTTGGTAGAAAAATAGAGGTTTATCCAAATGGAAGGATGATAACTCTATCTGATACAGAACTGGACAAGTTGTTCATACATATGTTTGGTAACTGTGGATATAAAAATAGCTTTCATCAATACTTAGATATTTTATCTAAAGTTTGTCTTTATACAAAGATATATAAACTATTAAAAGGATCCAATATAGTAAATGATGTAAACATTATCGCAAAGTTTAGTAATACTAGTTAGTAAGATGGGTGTGTAGCATTTATATCACAATATAGGACTAGGAACCGATTAGTGATAGGAATAGTCTAAAAGATAATTCCTTTGAGGTTGACAGAGTTATCTCCCTTGTAGCAATTTCTGTCTAATATTGATATAGAATTGTCTCCCCTGATACAGAGATTCTAAACTAATGTGAGATATAGGATTATCATCAACGTTAGACTATACTCACATATCGCAGGAATCAATGAAGTTAAATGTAGGAATATTTAAAATAGAATCTCTGAAATATGACTTTTGTCTGAATTTGTGATATCACATATGCCTTGAAATGGAATGCTTTGACTTGTGTTTTCCTTGTAAATATATATATCATTATATTGCCAGGTGTTTACTCAACAACACCTGAAATCAAACCTGGAACGTCAACAACAACCTTCATCCTAACAAACATTTCCCTCCACATTGTTAAGTTATATGTCAAAACCTATACATACAGTTTTATAACAGTATATAGGACTCATATACAAAAATGTATTTTATAACATTAACTAAAGAGATTTTTTTCTAACTGCAAACCATGTTGCATTATAAGCTATCAATCTCTTGTTGTGTCATTTTGATCCTTGGACATTTAGGACAAGCCTACCAAAAAATAATTTGATAAATCATGGAAAATCACAAATAACTTCACACAATGGCAAATGGACAATGGAAGATGATGGACAAGCATCAGAAGATCTGTCATTCTTTAGTCTTCACCATTCCTTCCTTGACCATGCGTCGAGCCAGGGCAACATTTTTTGCTGTCTGGTATCCAAGAGCAACCTGCCTGTCGACGCTTTCTACCAGATCCTTCACCTAGATGTAAATTGATGAATGATAGATACTTGGCTACAAATATTTATTGTTCACAAGATGTACACTTTCTAAAATAGGAAAACTCTCGCCCCCACTTGCTCTTCCCCTATGCATATACATGTACACATATATGTGCTTGAACGTTGATCCTGGGATGATGTATATGACCTTGAAGTCTAATCTGGAGTTTATGTATATGACCTTGAACTCTGATCCAGAGTTAAAGTACTTGACCTTGAACTCTGATCCTGTGTTTATGCATATGACCTTGAACTCTGATGTATATGACCTTGAATTCTAATTCTGATCCTGTGTATATATATGGTCCATTTACCTTTGATGAGTTGGTAATAACTGCCCCCTTCTCCTGTAGATTTTTCCTCATATTACTGATGTCGTCTAGGTTGACCCCACGAGCAGCGTCCTCTATAAGAATTGTCCTGTATCCGTGTTCAAGGGCATGTACTCCTGTTGAACCTGTAACACAACACAAGGGTATTACATACCTATAATATAAATCTTGGATATCATCTTTGGTAGATCCTAGACTTTTAACAGTCAAATTTATCTGGAACTTTGATAACTCTAAGACCCTACTTTGAAGTAATATATTTCAGTCAAAACAGTAATAATTCTATATGAAATATAGCTGATTACCACAAATATTGTGAAAACTTTAAGTTTTTCCAAAAGCCCACTAACTTGAAGATAACGAGGATGAACTGTATTTAGCTTGTTGTAAACTCTCTAAACAAAATCCTAAATGCAGCACAGAATTATAGTCAAAGTTTAGCGGTAAATATTTTGCAACACGTGAGGTACTATGAGGACAGCCATCCTGCGGTTGTCAATGCTGGGAAAACTATAGAAGGAAGGAGAGACAGAAAGACAGGCCTCACAACTATAGAAGGAAGGACAGACAGACCTCACAACTATAGAAGGAAGGACAGACAGACCTCACAACTATAGAAGGAAGGACAGACAGACCTCACAACTATAGAAGGAAGGACAGACAGACCTCACAACTATAGAAGGAATGAGAGACAGAAAGACAGGCCTCACAACTATAGAAGGAAGGAGAGACAGAAAGACAGGCCTCACAACTATAGAAGGAAGGACAGACAGACAGACAGGCAGGCCTCACAACCATAGAAGGAAGGACAGACAGACAGTCCTCACAACTATAGAAGGAAGGACAGACAGAAAGACAGACCTCACAACTATAGAAGGAAGGACAGACAGAAAGACAGGCCTCACAACTATAGAAGGAAGGACAGACAGAAAGACAGACCTCACAACTATAGAAGGAATGAGAGACAGAAAGACAGACCTCACAACTATAGAAGGAAGGAGAGATAGAAAGACAGACCTCACAACTATAGCAGGAAGGAGAGACAGAAAGAAAGGCCTCACAACTATAGAAGGAAGGACAGACAGAAAGACATACCTCACAACTATAGAAGGAAGGAGAGATAGAAAGACAGACCTCACAACTATAGCAGGAAGGAGAGACAGAAAGAAAGGCCTCACAACTATAGAAGGAAGGACAGACAGAAAGACAGACCTCACAACTATAGAAGGAAGGAGAGATAGAAAGACAGACCTCACAACTATAGCAGGAAGGAGAGACAGAAAGAAAGGCCTCACAACTATAGAAGGAAGGACAGACAGGCAGACAGGCCTCACAACTATAGAAGGAAGGAGACACAAATACAGGCCTAGGCCTCACAACTATAGAAGGAATGAGAGACAGAAAGACAGGCCTCACAACTATAGAAGGAAGGACAGACAGAAAGACAGGCCTCACAACTATAGAAGGAAGGAGAGATAGAAAGACAGACCTCACAACTATAGAAAGAAGGAGACACAGAAAGACAGGCCTCACAACTATAGAATGAAGGACAGACAGAAAGACAGGCCTCACAACTAAAGAAGGAAGGACAGACAGAAAGACAGGCCTCACAACTATAGAAGGAAGGACAGACAGACAGACAGGCCTCACAACTATAGAAAGAAGGAGACACAGAAAGACAGGCCTCAAGTGTTATAAAGGAGGCATCCTTAATTGTTTCCTCAATCAGTAGTAAACCAAAACTATAAAACTCTGTGGTACCAGTGGTTGGTCATCTATATCCTATCATGTTTATAATGACACACACAGTAAGGATTTGACATGTCCATAAAGTCCCAAGGTCAAAATCTTAAATGGAGGACAGTGTTGAATATCTGATCAGATTCAATAAGTGTTCACTGGTCCCTAAGGTATCAAAAAGATCCCAAAAGAATTTCTTGAGAGTTTAGCAGAAACAAGCATTATTTACTTGACAGACTGATGGACTGACACAAAATAATTTGAAATGCCAACCATTTGACAACTCCAGACAAAAATAGCAATCTTCTTCAATTTCACTTACCTACACATACATCATATGCTACACCACACAAATATACATCCGTAACTTTATGTTTGGACAGGATTCGGACTAGATCTGTTTCAGCTAGTTTGTTGTTGTCCCAGAAAGCAGAGTAACTGTCCACATCTGACCGCATTCCTTTGTTTACAATAACCCCTCCTTCCACAAACTGAAATTAAGGGAAGCAATCCTGTATATAACACAGACAGTATTTCTATAATATTTTGGGATTCATAGGCATAAAAAGAAATATTCCAGTTGCAGCCTTGATAACATTTTAATTAAAAGTGGAATGGCTTTTTATTTTCTTTGACCTACACTGTAATTCACTTTAGAAACTCCATCCATTAGAAGTTCCAACTTGATGTATCACACAATTACATGATATGACAATGAAAATTACTCTGTTTTGAAATATAATTTAATTTGCATACTGCACTTCAGTGATGCGAAGTAATAGAAACTGTACATTGAATTTAATATACGGGGTAGATTGGTCATATGATAAAAACATCGTCCTCCCACATAAATCTGTCTGATTCCTGGTACCAGTCAGTACAAATGTTTAACACCATAAATGTATCATCAATATTTAACCCATAAACAACCTATTCCTTGTGTTTAAATATATTGACAAAACACAAAACCCTGTCATGATATTTCGTCCTCAATCAATATTGGTTTCTCAGAGTTACCTCCCCTTAGGTAGCATGTCTATATTATCCTCAATAAATACAGGCCTCCGACCACAATTATACTTCCAGGTCGTTGTACACGAATGTATATGGAAATTTTAGGACTGTTGCTAAATATTTTTTCCTGACTTAGCTGTTACAGATATGTGCATAATTTTAACATATATTTGTAGTTCAATATCAATTCTAGTGAGAGAATTTGGTTTTGACACCATTTCCATGTTTGTTTGTGTGTGGGACACAAGGAGTTATAAGGCCGGAGTAATGATATTTTGTAATTTTCCGGATTTTCCCATAATATAGAGGGGTGGTAACAGAAATATCTTTCTTAAATGCAGGTCATGAGGTACTTTCCAGCTCACTATTCAGCTTGAATAGTTATAAATAATCATATTAAAATTAGATTTTTTACAAAATTTTTAAATATTTCAATTTTCATTTTACGTTGGTATAACATAGAGGGAAATTAATTGTGGTCTGAGGCCTGCATAATTTGAGTCTGACCTCAACAAAATGGTGTCTTACTACATTATACTGCCAACACTTGGAGTCTGACTTAACCTGATAATAATAAGCTATTTCTCTACATTTTGATGCCATGTTAAATAGCTCAAAACTGCATAATATGTGACATCACATCAATAGAAATCTCCAAATATTAGTAATGTAAATGGTGTGTACAGATAGTCAGAGATGTAACAATTACCTACACTCTCTCTGTATGCTCATGTATGTTTAATTTGTGCAAAGTCCCAAGACACTGTGCTGACACTGTTTACCATGGGGAGAAAATCCGCTAGGGGGCGCGGAACTGGAAATCGGTCAAAGTCACAAGATACTGTACTGACACTGTTTACCATGGGGAGAAAATCTGCTAGGGGGCGCGGAACTGGAAATCGGTCAAAGTCACAAGACACTGTGCTGACACTGTTTACCATGGGGAGAAAATCCGCTAGGGGGCGCGGAACTGGAAATCGGTCAAAGTCCCAAGATACTGTACTGACACTGTTTACCATGGGGAGAAAATCCGCTAGGGGGCGTGGAACTGGAAATCGGTCAAAGTCCCAAGATACTGTACTGACACTGTTTACCATGGGGAGAAAATCAGCTAGGGGGCGTGGAACTGGAAATCGGTCAAAGTCACAAGATACTGTACTGACACTGTTTACCATTGGGAGAAAATCCGCTAGGGGGCGCGGAACTGGAAATCGGTCAAAGTCCCAAGATACTGTACTGACACTGTTTACCATGGGGAGAAAATCTGCTAGGGGGTGCGGAACTGGAAATCGGTCAAAGTCCCAAGATACTGTACTGACACTGTTTACCATGGGGAGAAAATCCGCTAGGGGGCGCGGAACTGGAAATCGGTCAAAGTCCCAAGATACTGTACTGACACTGTTTACCATGGGGAGAAAATCCGCTAGGGGGCGTGGAACTGGAAATCGGTCAAAGTCCCAAGATACTGTACTGACACTGTTTACCATGGGGAGAAAATCCGCTAGGGGGCGCGGAACTGGAAATCGGTCAAAGTCCCAAGATACTGTACTGACACTGTTCAAAGTGAACATGCTTACATGCTTTTATAAATAAACTGGAACAGTCAGACACATAATTAGCTCCAAACTAGTTCTTTAAAATTTGCTGTCATTGTCTGACATAGTCAACTTTCTCCTGACATTAGTATTTTAATCACAACACATATCTGCTTACTTTGAGATCTGGATGAATCTCTGCACCCCATGACCCCTGAACACAATGGGAAGGCCACAGTTTCTGCTCTGTAACAGGGGGTCCCTCAAACACCACTGTGTCCAGCACTTTAGGAGGTACCTGTGATTTCTGTGGGGGGAATGGAATACATTTAACTTAGATACAGTAAAAAGATAAAGTACGAGAGTAAACAAGCTAGGTAGCATATGATTCTCATTGATTCTCTTAAAGAGACATTGTCTTCTTTTCACTTCTTTAAATGTTAAAATCAAGGATTCATGCCTATAATCGGCCATCTTACATTCTGATCAGTCAAAAATACAAATGCACAGTTAGGTACAAAGGAGAAATCACATACAAGATCCAAACTAGTGCTTCCTGAGAAATGGAAAAAATCAATATTGAAGATGTAAAAACAGGCAGACATAAACAAATCTATCCCTGACTTGTTATAAGTGAATGACTGACTTAAATATTCCGAAAATTGCCCTGCATACCTGAAGGTTTCCAAGCAAGGAAAGAACAGACAATATCAAAAAAAAGAAGATCTTACTCAAAAGTGCAAGTTTGTAGAAACTTACATGTGAGTTTGTTTGTAGTGGTCGTTTGTCAACATTTTCTATGAAGGATATGTGATCCTCAGGGTGCCAGTCACGTGTATACACCACAAGGTCGAAGGTCACTGTGTCCAGTACAGAGTTGATTGCTGGAATCACACCATTTCCATCCTGTCCAGCAGGACAATTCCTTAGTGACAAACTTCCATCAAGGAAGTCATTCTGTACATCAACAATAACCAAGGCTGCCACTGGCTGTAAGATCTGAAATTATCACAGTTCTAATGATTAACAGGGCTGACACTGGCTGTAAGATCTGAAATTATCACAGCTCTGGTGATTAACAGGGCTGACACTGGCTGTAAGATCTGAAATTATCACAGTTCTAATGATTAACAGGGCTGACACTGGCTGTAAGGTCTGAAATTATCACAGTTCTAATGATTAACAGGGCTGACACTGGCTGTAAGATCTGAAATTATCACAGTTCTAATGATTAACAGGGCTGACACTGGCTGTAAGGTCTGAAATTATCACAGTATAGTATAATGTTGTTATAACAATTAATATATATATCTTTTTTTTATATATTACTCATGAGGCCAAAATTATATTCTAATTTGCCTTCAATTATTACAGAGGGACGAATGTGCAGAAAAATAGATTTATTTATAATTTCAAAAGTAACATTTAGTTAAATATGTTAGCCCAGTTATGAGACAGACTGTGTCAGCTACTAAGCTAAAGTAAACGTACTTAATCCTGTATAAAGGCTGGTCACTTGCCATACAATTTACCAGACATGTAAAGTAAGATTAGTGGCCTACGGGATAATTCAATAATTCATATATGTATTATTAATTAGAAATCTCATCTAAGCTGATGTAAACAGAGTATGCCATGTATAGGTGTTAGGTAACTGTCTGATGTAATGGTTCACGTGAGGTAAATTGTCCATAAATTATACATTTTTAATAACAGGGCTGACACTTGCTGTAAGGTCTGAAATTATCACAGTTCTAATGATTAACAGGGCTGACACTGGCTGTAAGATCTGAAATTATCACAGTTCTAATAATTAACAAGGCTGACACTGGCTGTAAGGTCTGAAATTATCACAGCTCTAATGATTAACAGGGCTGACACTGGCTGTAAGGTCTGAAATTATCACAGTTCTAATAATTAACAAGGCTGACACTGGCTGTAAGGTCTGAAATTATCACAGCTCTAATGATTAACAGGGCTGACACTGGCTGTAAGGTCTGAAATTATCACAGTTCTAATGATTAACAGGGCTGACACTGGCTGTACGATCTGAAATTATCACAGTTCTGGTGATTAACAGGGCTGACACTGGCTGTAAGGTCTGAAATTATCACAGTTCTAATGATTAACAGGGCTTAAACTGGCTGTAAGGTCTGAAATTATCACAGTTCTGGTGATTAACAGGGCTGACACTGGCTGTAAGATCTGAAATTATCACAGTTCTAATGATTAACAGGGCTGACACTGGCTGTAATTATCACAGTTCTAATGATTAACAGGGCTGACACTGGCTGTAAGATCTGAAATTATCACAGTTCTGGTGATTAACAGGGCTGACACTGGCTGTAAGATCTGAAATTATCACAGTTCTGTGATTAACAGGGCTGACACTGGCTGTAAGATCTGAAATTATCACAGTTCTAATGATTAACAGGGCTTACACTGGCTGTAAGGTCTGAAATTATCACAGTTCTAATGATTAACAGGGCTGACACTGGCTGTAAGATCTGAAATTATCACAGTTTTAATGATTAACAGGGCTGACACTGGCTGTAATTATCACAGTTCTAATGATTAACAGGGCTGACACTGGCTGTAATTATCACAGTTCTGGTGATTAACAGGGCTGACACTGGCTGTAAGGTCTGAAATTATCACAGTTCTGGTGATTAACAGGGCTGACACTGGCTGTAAGATCTGAAATTATCACAGTTCTAATGATTAACAGGGCTGACACTGGCTGTAAGGTCTGAAATTATCACAGTTCTAATGATTAACAGGGCTTACACTGGCTGTAAGGTCTGAAATTATCACAGTTCTAATGATTAACAGGGCTGACACTTGCTGTAAGGTCTGAAATTATCACAGCTCTAATGATTAACAGGGCTGACACTGGCTGTAAGGTCTGAAATTATCACAGTTCTAATGATTAACAGGGCTGACACTGGCTGTAAGGTCTGAAATTATCACAGCTCTAATGATAAACAGGGCTGACACTGGCTGTAAGGTCTGAAATTATCACAGCTCTAATGATTAACAGGGCTGACACTGGCTGTAAGATCTGAAATTATCACAGTTCTAATGATTAACAGGGCTGACACTGGCTGTAAGGTCTGAAATTATCACAGTTCTAATGATTAACAAGGCTGACACTGGCTGTAAGGTCTGAAATTATCACAGCTCTAATGATTAACAGGGCTGACACTGGCTGTAAGGTCTGAAATTATCACAGTTCTAATGATTAACAGGGCTGACACTGGCTGTAAGGTCTGAAATTATCACAGTTCTAAAGATTAACAGGGCTCACACTGGCTGTAAGATCTGAAATTATCACAGTTCTAATGATTAACAGGGCTGACACTGGCTGTAAGGTCTGAAATTATCACAGTTTTAATGATTAACAGGGCTGACACTGGCTGTAAGGTCTGAAATTATCACAGTTCTAATGATTAACAGGGCTGACACTGGCTGTAAGATCTGAAATTATCAGTTTTAATAGTTACTAGGACATGTACTAGCTGTATAGTTATGTTCCAATCAAATTTTTTTCTTATCCCAAGATAACTTGGGAATCAGTATAGCTTTTACTTGCTATAATGGCCAAGGCATCAGCTGTCCTGATTTTGTTCCCCGGAGTTCCAGTATTATATAAATATAGCTGTTTTGAATAATTGATTAGTTTGTAAATGCTTATTTGTACATACATTTTCCAACACTAGTTCTGCTACAGCACATGGTCATTGATGTGATAAAGATGTAGGACAGAGTCAGGTATTTAAAAAATGACATGTAAAACATACTTATGTATAAATCATCACATTCCGAGTCGTCACCATACTAAAACAAGACAATTAACCTTTGTTTTCATTTTGAAATGTTATAAAATATTATTGATTGTGTCAACAAACCAAACAGACAAGACAGCACTACCTTGTAGTAACATTCTATAAAAGTATTCTCAGACAATATGGTGATTATTTTTGAAGAGCTTCATAAAACTATTATATAAACCATACGGACAAGACAGCACTATATAGCTACCTTAAACTTGTAGTGATATTCTATAAAGGTATACATATATTCTCAGCCAATGTATGGTGATTATTTTTAAACAGCTTTATCAAACTAACGGTGATTATTTTTAAACAGCTTTATCAAACTAACAAACTCTGCAATGTTTATTTTTTAACCCAGTAATTCCTTGGGTCACTCCTGGTAAATATATGAATAATAAATTTAGACAGGTAGAGATCAATAGCATTGTTTGTACAGTCCCTGTACTGAGGATCTCGCTGACGTTATTCCCAATTGATGTTTAACAATCTAAATACAGATATCAACAGCAGGTGAAGATACATACAGTCTGATAATTTGGCTGGCATCTGTGACGCTGGATCATACCACACATTACAGTATATAAACTAGAGATGAAATGGAGTCTTTGAAGTTTATTGATAAAGAAAATACATAATATTGTAATATCATATAGGGTAAAGTGATATTAAGTCGGACACAATCTAGAGTCAGACGTTTTCTGAGCGTCTTACCGTCCTAATTTCGTCTACCCTGTTATATTCAGCGCTGTCTTCATACACAATAAAGCCTACACTTCCCAGAGTTGTCTTTCTTTGAAAATTCGGTTATTTCCAACCTTTGTTGTGTTTGCCCCCGACAAAACAGAAAAGCGCGAAAATACAAGGAGTGAAAAGATAAATTTCTGCGATGTCAAAGTGATATGAGAAGACAATATATGTACTTTGTATTATTACGGCTTACAGCTGACAGCTTCATTTGAACTGTAAGATTCGAGTATGATGCATTCAAATTAATCTTTATTTTGCCGAAAGGCGTTATTTTTTCATCTGAAATTTAGTCACGAAGACGGCTATATGATTTGAACTTGAGTCGGACACCAATTGTCCTGTTCCTATTTTATTATATTCATTTATATTAACCTAATATTTACCTAAATTACCCAACTCTATATTCATTTATATTGATTAACCTAATATTTACCTGAATTATCTTACTCTACATTCATTTATATTAACCTAATATTTACCTAAATTATTTTTTTCAAATTTGATTATAAAACATTGCTTTTTTTATATATTTTCATATACTTTATGTTATTTTCAATCATTCTAGATATATCTGTAAGTTTCATTACGCTCTGCTCCTTGGAAATTTCTCATGTCAAAGCAGCCATGCATCTCTCCTATGCGGACAGTCTGTGGTCTGCTTCATAGAACTATATAACTATCCTAAAGGAAGTGGCCACCTGGGTAGCATGGCCATCGGTCACAACACATTGGTCCGTTTTGTCAAGTAATTGGCATCAAGAAGATCACAATATTTACACATCTCAATAGAGCAAAGCTTATATTATTACAATGTATTATTGAAATCCACAAGGAAGGTTTAATTGACACGTTAAATTAACAAATTGCTTACACAGTGATGGCCAGCTTGTAAACTTGGACAGGTCCGGCCTGGCCAACCAACAAGGTTTTACAAACAATTAATCTCAACTTGTATAATCAATCAGCTTGTGATTTTCAAAACAAGTACGAGTGTACTCTTTTGTGGTAGTGGTCCCCTGCTTGACTTCTATTGTGAACTTGATATATTTTACAACAATTGTGAAACAAATTATATCAACTTATTTTCCAATCCAATATGAAATATCTGTTTGTGTTTTGAGTATTGAATAAAAATATTGTTTAAACTAACCTATTTTAATCACTCTCATTGGCCCGGATCAAAGCACATGATAGGGTGTCTAATACCCAGACATAGTACCTTACTGAACCTTCTATATAAATGTAAATGTACCCTAATATCCAGACATAGTACCTTACTAAACCTTCTATATAAATGTACCCTAATACCCAGACCTAGTACCTTACTGAACCTTCTATATAAATGTACCCTAATATCCAGACATAGTACCTTACTGAACCTTCTATATAAATGTACCCTAATATCCAGACATAGTACCTTACTGAACCTTCTATATAAATGTACCCTAATATCCAGACATAGTACCTTACTGAACCTTCTATATAAATGTACCCTAATACCCAGACATAGTACCTTACTGAACCTTCTATATAAATGTACCCTAATATCCAGACCTAGTACCTTACTGAACCTTCTATATAAATGTACCCTAATATCCAGACATAGTACCTTACTGAACCTTCTATATAAATGTACCCTAATATCCAGACCTAGTACCTTACTGAACCTTCTATATAAATGTACCCTAATACCCAGACCTAGTACCTTACTGAACCTTCTATATAAATGTACCCTAATACCCAGACCTAGTACCTTACTGAACCTTCTATATACATGTAAATGTACCCTAATACCCAGACATAGTACCTTACTAAACCTTCTATATAAATGTACCCTAATACCCAGACCTAGTACCTTACTAAACCTTCTATATAAATGTACCCTAATACCCAGACCTAGTACCTTACTGAACCTTCTATATAAATGTACCCTAATACCCAGACATAGTACCTTACTAAACCTTCTATATAAATGTACCCTAATACCCAGACCTAGTACCTTACTGAACCTTCTATATAAATGTACCCTAATACCCAGACCTAGTACCTTACTGAACCTTCTATATAAATGTACCCTAATACCCAGACCTAGTACCTTACTAAACCTTCTATATAAATGTACCCTAATACCCAGACCTAGTACCTTACTAAACCTTCTATATAAATGTACCCTAATACCCAGACCTAGTACCTTACTAAACCTTCTATATAAATGTACCCTAATACCCAGACCTAGTACCTTACTAAACCTTCTATATAAATGTACCCTAATACCCAGACCTAGTACCTTACTAAACCTTCTATATAAATGTACCCTAATACCCAGACCTAGTACCTTACTGAACCTTCTATATACATGTAAATGTACCCTAATACCCAGACATAGTACCTTACTAAACCTTCTATATAAATGTACCCTAATACCCAGACCTAGTACCTTACTAAACCTTCTATATAAATGTACCCTAATACCCAGACCTAGTACCTTACTGAACCTTCTATATAAATGTACCCTAATACCCAGACATAGTACCTTACTAAACCTTCTATATAAATGTACCCTAATACCCAGACCTAGTACCTTACTGAACCTTCTATATAAATGTACCCTAATACCCAGACCTAGTACCTTACTGAACCTTCTATATAAATGTACCCTAATACCCAGACCTAGTACCTTACTAAACCTTCTATATAAATGTACCCTAATACCCAGACCTAGTACCTTACTAAACCTTCTATATAAATGTACCCTAATACCCAGACCTAGTACCTTACTAAACCTTCTATATAAATGTACCCTAATATCCAGACCTAGTACCTTAATAAACCTTCTATATAAATGTACCCTAATACCCAGACCTAGTACCTTACTGAACCTTCTATATACATGTAAATGTACCCTAATACCCAGACCTAGTACCTTACTGAACCTTCTATATAAATGTACCCTAATACCCAGACCTAGTACCTTACTGAACCTTCTATATAAATGTACCCTAATACCCAGACCTAGTACCTTACTGAACCTTCTATATAAATGTACCCTAATACCCAGACCTAGTACCTTACTAAACCTTCTATATAAATGTACCCTAATACCCAGACCTAGTACCTTACTGAACCTTCTATATAAATGTACCCTAATACCCAGACCTAGTACCTTACTGAACCTTCTATATAAATGTACCCTAATATCCAGACCTAGTACCTTAATAAACCTTCTATATAAATGTACCCTAATACCCAGACCTAGTACCTTACTGAACCTTCTATATAAATGTACCCTAATACCCAGACCTAGTACCTTACTGAACCTTCTATATAAATGTACCCTAATGTCCAAACCTAGTACCTTACTGAACCTTCTATATAAATGTACCCTAATACCCAGACCTAGTACCTTACTAAACCTTCTATATAAATGTACCCTAATACCCAGACCTAGTACCTTACTAAACCTTCTATATAAATGTACCCTAATATCCAGACCTAGTACCTTACTAAACCTTCTATATAAATGTACCCTCTGTATCTTAGATCTAATGTCCAGACATTACCATAAAGTTGACATTTTTTGAGAATTTCCATCCGAGATAATGAGCATGTGCAAAATTTCAAATCTTGTAAAATCATATCGATATAGACTTCCTTTTTCACTTCTCACTGATTTTTATCATTTTCGATATAGCAAGCAGAGGTTTATTAAACCCCTATTATGCTTTTATAATGCTAGCTGTTAAAATCATTAAAATTACATGAAATCAATAAATTTTGTATACCTGTGACGCACACATCCATAATAGATAAGTCTATTGCCTGCACATGGGTACTTACCTGTTTCAGCCAATAAAAACTGTTCTCCATAAATTCTTTCTTGCTAATTTTACCATCCTGTTGAAGAGAATACAAGCATGCATTATTGAACATGTTCAAATGTTGACCTTATATAGTCAGACTTGAGATTGTAGACACAATACATGTGTTTATAGGTACCGGGGTGGGAGTTGGTCCAACAACTGTACCATATAGCTTGGCAGGTTCTAAACAAGGACCATTATATACAGTATTCTGGTAACCTTTGACAGACTAAACAATGTATCTGCCACAACAACTACATGAAAAATATGTTTTAAACAATGACTTAATTCTCTTTTGTTTGAAAAGAAAAGCTAAGAGAAGCCCTATTTTTACTAAAACTAGCTCCTATAGTCACCACCTTGTTACGGAAAATTCTAGAATAGCATTTGGAGTTGGAATACATGACACTTGACTAAATCATTATATCAAAAGTGATTTCACTGCGTTCATTAGATTTTTGTATAGTTAAGATAATAAATTACAGTAATTACACTGTATTTATTAGATTTTTGTATAGTTACGATGATACATTGCAGTAATCACACTGTATTTATAAGATTTTTGCATAGTTACGATGATACATTGCAGTAATCACACTGTATTCATTAGATTTTTGTATAGTTACGATGATACATTACAGTAATCACACTGTATTTATAAGATTTTTGTATAGTTACGATGATACATTGCAGTAATCTCACTGTATTTATAAGATTTTTGTATAGTTACGATGATACATTGCAGTAATCTCACTGTATTTATAAGATTTTTGTATAGTTACGTTGATACATTACAGTAATCACACTGTATTTATAAGATTTTTGTAAAGTTACGATGATTTTTGTATAGCCAGGTGTATATATCAGAGAATTCAATGTGTTCGTTAGATTTTTGTAGAGCTGCGTATACGATAATACATTGCAGTGATTTCACTAGGATCAATTAGATTTTGGTATTGTCATGTATATATATCACATTTGTCAATTTTTGGATTTTTATATTTCTATTTCATCTAAACATATTGAAGAAAATGTCTAAATTTGGGAATGGGATATTATGGAAACTGTTAAATAAAGCAAATCTGTTTAACCTTCAAACATTGTTTACCTTGTATGTTGGACAGAGGATAATAAACATATGAATAAATCAACCTAAGAAATAATACATTTTAATTATGCTAGTACCTGTAAAATGACTGGATCATGGCATCCATGACAACCATCAATTATTCAAATAGTGTGGCCAGGTGGTGTAAATTGCCTTTCACATTAGTAATAGGTTTAATTCCCTAATCAGACATGGAAAGGTCACCTACCCAGCCAATATGGGTTTTCTCCAGGTATCCATGTCAGGGTACCAGTTGTCACACTATGTAAATCCCACGGAGAATTTAATATCAGTCAAAAATAATTTATTTTGCTATTATTGTAAAATCGATAAAGTTGATGTTTTAATGAATATAATATTTAATTATTCAATTGACCCTGATATCATTCCTATACAACATAGAATGGATTTCATTTCAACAAAAGGTGACCTTGACCTCTGATCTATGATCCCTGGTAAGTGTCCCTGAACTACATACCTTGTCTATATCCAGTAGCTCCATAAACTGAGATAGAACCTTGACCTCTGATCTATGATCCCTGGTAAGTGTCCCTGAACTACATACCTTGTCTATATCCAGTAGCTCCATAAACTGAGATAGAACCTTGACCTCTGATCTATGATCCCTGGTAAGTGTTCCTGAACTACGTACCTTGTCTATATCCAGTAGCTCCATAAACTGAGATAGAACCTGTGAGGTGATTGGGTACGGCTGCCCTCCATCACAAAATAAGTCTGACAGTAGCCCCTCAAACTCTGACTGACTTAATGCACTGTCCCTAAAACAAAAAGATCACCAATACAATTATACACACGTCTTACTCTAGTACACATATACACACATCTTACTCCAGTACACATATACACACATCTTACTCCAGTACACATATACACATCTTACTCCAGTACACATATACACACATCTTACTCCAGTACACATATACACATCTTACTCCAGTACACCAACACACATCTAACTCCAGTACACATATACACATCTTACTCCAGTACAAATATACACACATCTTACTCCAGTACACATACACACATCATACTCCAGTACACATACACATCTTACTCCAGTACAAATATACACACATCTTACTCCAGTACACATATACACACATCTTACTCCAGTACACATACACACATCTTACTCCAGTACACATATACACATCTTACTCCAGTACACATATACACATCTTACTCCAGTACACATATACATACATCTTACTCCAGTACACATATACACACATCTTACTCCAGTACACATATACACATCTTACTCCAGTACACATACACACATCTTACTCCAGTACACATACACATCTTACTCCAGTACACATATACACACATCTTACTCCAGTACACATATACACACATCTTACTCCAGTAAACATATACACATCTTACTCCAGTACACATACACATCTTACTCCAGTACACATATACACATCTTACTCCAGTACACATACACACATCTTACTCCAGTACACATACACATCTTACTCCAGTACACATATACACATCTTACTCCAGTACACATATATCCACATTTACTCCAGTACACATACACACATCTTACTCCAGTACACATATACACACATCTTACTCCAGTACACATATATCCACATCTTACTCCAGTACACATACACACATCTTACTCCAGTACACACATACACACATCTTACTCCAGTACACATACACATCTTACTCCAGTACACATATACACACATCTTACTCCAGTACACATATACACATCTTACTCCAGTACACATACACACATCTTACTCCAGTACACATATACACATCTTACTCCAGTACAGATATACACACATCTTACTCCAGTACACATATATCCACATCTTACTCCAGTACACATACACACATCTTACTCCAGTACACATACACACATCTTACTCCAGTACACATACACACATCTTACTCCAGTACACATATACACACATCTTACTCCAGTACACATACACACATCTTACTCCAGTACACATACACACATCTTACTCCAGTACACATATACACATCTTACTCCAGTACACATATACACATCTTACTCCAGTACACATACACACATCTTACTCCAGTACACACATACACACATCTTACTCCAGTACACATATACACATCTTACTCCAGTACACATACACACATCTTACTCCAGTACACACATACACACATCTTACTCCAGTACAGATATACACACATCTTACTCCAGTACACATATACACACATCTTACTCCAGTACACATATACACATCTTACTCCAGTACACATACACATCTTACTCCAGTACACATATACACACATCTTACTCCAGTACACATATACACACATCTTACTCCAGTACACATATACACACATCTTACTCCAGTACACATATACACATCTTACTCCAGTACACATATACACACATCTTACTCCAGTACACATATACACATCTTACTCCAGTACACATATACACACATCTTACTCCAGTACACATATACACACATCTTACTCCAGTACACATATACATACATCTTACTCCAGTACACATATACACATCTTACTCCAGTACACATATACACATCTTACTCCAGTACAAATATACACACATCTTATTCAACTACACATATACAATTCTTACTCCAGTACACATACACACATCTTACTCCAGTACACATATACACATCTTACTCCAGTACACATACACACATCTTACTCCAGTACACATATACACACATCTTACTCCAGTACACATACACACATCTTACTCCAGTACATATACACACATCTTACTCCAGTACACATATACACACATCTTACTCCAGTACACATATACACACATCTTACTCCAGTACACATACACACATCTTACTCCAGTACACATATACACATCTTACTCCAGTACACATACACACATCTTACTCCAGTACACATATACACATCTTACTCCAGTACACATACACACATCTTACTCCAGTACACATACACACATCTTACTCCAGTACACATATACACATCTTACTCCAGTACACATATACACATCTTACTCCAGTACACATATACACACATCTTACTCCAGTACACATACACACATCTTACTCCAGTACACATATACACACATCTTACTCCAGTACACATATACACACATCTTACTCCAGTACACATACACACATCTTACTCCAGTACACACATACACACATCTTACTCCAGTACACATACACACATCTTACTCCAGTACACATATACACACATCTTACTCCAGTACACATATACACATCTTACTCCAGTACACATACACACATCTTACTCCAGTACACATATACACATCTTACTCCAGTACAGATATACACACATCTTACTCCAGTACACATATACACATCTTACTCCAGTACACATACACACATCTTACTCCAGTACACATACACACATCTTACTCCAGTACACATACACACATCTTACTCCAGTACACATATACACACATCTTACTCCAGTACACATACACACATCTTACTCCAGTACACATACACACATCTTACTCCAGTACACATATACACATCTTACTCCAGTACACATATACACATCTTACTCCAGTACACATACACACATCTTACTCCAGTACACACATACACACATCTTACTCCAGTACACATATACACATCTTACTCCAGTACACATACACACATCTTACTCCAGTACACACATACACACATCTTACTCCAGTACAGATATACACACATCTTACTCCAGTACACATATACACATCTTACTCCAGTACACATATACACATCTTACTCCAGTACACATATACACACATCTTACTCCAGTACACATACACATCTTACTCCAGTACACATACACACATCTTACTCCAGTACACATATACACATCTTACTCCAGTACACATACACACATCTTACTCCAGTACATATACACACATCTTACTCCAGTACACATATACACACATCTTACTCCAGTACACCATATACAATATATATACATATACACAGCTTACTCCATATACACACATCTTACTCCAGTAAACATACACACATCTACTCAGTAACACATATACACACTCTTACTCCAGTACACATATACACACATTCTTACTCCAGTACACATATACACATCTTACTCCAGTAAACATACACACATCTTACACACTACACATATACACACATCTTACTCCAGTACACATCACACATCTTACTCCAGTACACATATACACACATCTTACTCCAGTACACATACACACATCTTACTCCAGTACACATATACACACATCTTACTCCAGTACACATATACACATCTTACTCCAGTACAGATATACACACATCTTACTCCAGTACACATAAACACATCTTACTCCAGTACACATATACACACATCTTACTCCAGTACACATACACATCTTACTCCAGTACACATATACACATCTTACTCCAGTACACACATATACATACATCTTACTCTAGTACACATACACACATCTTACTCCAGTACACATACACACATCTTACTCCAGTACACATATACACATCTTACTCCAGTACACATATACACACATCTTACTCCAGTACACATATACACACATCTTACTCCAGTACACATATACACACATCTTACTCCAGTACACATATACACACATATTACTCCAGTACACATATACACATGTACATCTTACTCCAGTACATATACACACACCTTACTCCAGTACAGATATACACACATCTTACTCAAGTAAACATACACACATCTTACAGACACTACACATCTACACACACAATTATCCACTCATACTCCACTACACATCTTACACAATTTACACACATCTTAAAATATCTTTTACACACTACACATCTTAGTATCTTACACATCTACACACATCTTCAAACATCTTTTAATCACTAAACATCAATTTGTGTGGATGTGTATTGTGTACTGAGTAAGATAATTTGTTTTGTGTAAGATAATGTGTTGTGTGTAAGATAATGTGTAGTGTGTAAGATTTAATTTCAAAATATTTTATTAACAGTACATATATAATACATACAAATATTTATGCATGCAAATACAGCATTGTTAAAAGAATCAGACAACATGCTAAGCCTATATAAGTCTTCTTCCAGAAAAACTTCAGGTTAGACCTGACAGAAAGATGTTACGCTCCCTCTTTTGATGCTAAAGTATAATTGTAAAGTATTGAAGTTAAATGTATTTATACAAGAGTAAGATGGTGAGAGGAACCACATATGTCCTTCCAATATATAAATAGAAGGTATAATTTATTGAATAGACCAATGGCATTGCTAAGATTCATAAAAGTAGCATTAATCTTCAGTGAAGTAAAAGCACAGCATCTTTCTGTCAGGCAAAGATGTGTGTAGTGTGTAAGATGTGTGTAGATGTGTGTAGATGTGTGGATGTGTGTAGATGTGTGTAGATATGTGTAGATGTGTGTAGATGTGTAAGATAATATGTAGTTTGTAGATGTGTGTAGTGTGTAAGATGTGTGTAGATGTGTAGTGTGTAAGATCATGTGTAGTGTGTAAGATAATGTGTAGTGTGTAAGATCATGTGTAGTGGAGTATGTGTGTATATTTATACATCATACTCCAATACACACATCTTAGACATCTACACACATATTACTCAGCTACACATAATACACACATCTACAGTGTACATCATACTCCACTACACACATATTACATATCTACACACATCTTACATATCTACACACATCTTACATATCTACACACATATTACTCGGCTACACATAATACACACATCTACATACAGTGTACATCATACTCCAATACACACATCTTAAACATCTACACACATATTACTCTACTACACATAAACACACATCTACATTCATCATAGTCCAATACACATCGACGTCACATTTTTTAAGCAATTCAACATAACAATTATGTTACCCTGGCAGAGTTGTATAATGAGTGCCAGGGTTGAGGACTGCTTCTTTCTCACACAATGTGATTTAAGTTTATGCCACTGCTTGACCTTGTAAAATGCTATCACACTGACACGCTATATGTGGACAAGGTAGCTTGACGTTCCATCATTCAAACTATACTGACAATTAGCAAACCAGGCCTTATTAGTGAATGTAAAGCAGAGAGCAGGTACTAACCAGAAGAGAAAATATCCCAAATTTAGTCTATCTCTATTACAAACCATGTAATGGGAACAGTAGGTACAATTCTTACACACTACAAGACCAGGCTTGGGGACTTCCAATTGGAGGTCTGCTAACAGGATCAGGGTTAGGGACTCCGAAAGGTCTGCTAATAGGATCAGGGTTAGGGACTCCAAAAGGTCTGCTAACAGGATCAGGGTTGGGGACTCCTAGAGGTCTGCTAACAGGATCAGGGTTGGGGACTCCTAGAGGTCTGCTAACAGGATCAGGGTTGGGGACTCCAAGAGGTCTGCTAACAGGATCAGGCTTGGGGACTCCAAGAGGTCTGCTAACAGGATCAGGGTTGGGGACTCCTAGAGGTCTGCTAACAGGATCAGGCTTGGGGACTCCCAATTGGAGGTCTGCTAACAGGATCAGGGTTGGGGACTCCAAGAGGTCTGCTAACAGGATCAGGCTTGGGGACTCCAAGAGGTCTGCTAACAGGATCAGGGTTGGGGACTCCTAGAGGTCTGCTAACAGGATCAGGCTTGGGGACTCCCAATTGGAGGTCTGCTAACAGGATCAGGCTTGGGGACTCCTAGAGGTCTGCTAACAGGATCAGGGTTGGGGACTCCAAGAGGTCTGCTAACAGGATCAGGGTTGGGGACTCCTAGAGGTCTGCTAACAGGATCAGGCTTGGGGACTCCAAGAGGTCTGCCCCTATATATATATAGAACCAGTGTTGGGAAGTGTGCGGTCTGCACACAGGATCAGGGCTGGGGACTGAGGTCTTTCCCCAGGTCCAGAGTTGGTGAGTTTAGATACTTGTATTTGCCCAAGGATCTGCCCACAAAACCATGGGTAAGTGAGTCCAGAGGTCTGGCCCAGGACCAGGGTTAGGGAGTCCAGAATCTGCCCTCAGGACCAGGGTTAGGGAATACAGAGGTCTGCCCTCAGGATCAGGGTTAGGGAGTCCAGAGTTCTGCCCTCAGGACCAGGGTTAGGGAGTCCAGAGGTCTGCCCTCAGGACCAGGGTTAGGGAGTCCAGAGGTCTGCCCTCAGGACCAGGGTTAGGGAGTCCAGAGTTCTGCCCTCAGAACCAGTGTTGGGAAGTCGATAGGTCTGCCCTCAGGACCAGGGTTAGGGAGTCCAGAGGTCTGCCCTCAGAACCAGTGTTGGGAAGTCGAGAGGTCTGCCCTCGGGACCAGGGTTAGGGAGTCCAGAGGTCTGCCCTCAGAACCAGTGTTGGGAAGTCCAGAGGTCTGCCCTCAGGACCAGGGTTAGGGAGTCCAGAGTTCTGCCCTCAGAACCAGTGTTGGGAAGTCGAGAGGTCTGCCCTCAGAACCAGTGTTGGGAAGTCGAGAGGTCTGCCCTCCGGACCAATCTATACAGATCTTAGAAATATACCATTGTATGTGTACCACTTTTTTCTATTGACTCGGGAACAATGATGTTGTATAATATTGTTACAACCTGGTGTGATTGCTGTGTACTGATAATTGGCTATACAGGTAGACATGCCCTGCAGCAGTCCAGGAGGAACCAAAGCTATTGTGTCAGCCCAGCCAGCTAAATTTAGAGTGACAATCAATACTATAAATTAAACTGAGATCAATAACATGTTTTATCATTAATTATTATTCCATATTCAGCACCGGGTGGAAGCAAATATTACACTAACCAAATAATCTGATGCTTTTAACAAACACGAGAGAACTGGGCATACTCTGGTGGGGTAAACATCAAATTGTTACTGAACAATACTGGTGATCAGGACAAGGATATATCAGAAAGGTTTTAACAAACGCTGATGACACGGGCAAGGCAGCGATATATCAGGGATTTTATAAAATAAAATGTTACTGAACATAACTGGCGATCAGGACACATGTACAGAACCTATATATTTTAATGTCAAGCCTTCTATGATTAGCGATCAGTTTTTTATTTAGATTCTCTGTTTTATAGACTTGGCCTCATTATTATTCGTGTACAAGTCAGCAATCAAAATCAACATACAATTGTATTCGGGATCAAACTATGCTTAAGAATAACACATACAAATCTTAAGACCAAGAAAACATATCAAAGATTTGACCGCCCCTGTTCTAATGCTAACAAGATACATCCAGCAGTTACCTGGTATGACCTTGTCCTTAAAATTGTTTACATAAATTATGTAACACATGGAGGATCTCAACATGCGTGGCTATGTAACATGGAATTATCAAACGAGTTCAATGATTTGATATATGCCACAAGACTTTAGGCGAGTTAATAAATTCCATATGATAGTCAGGTGTACAGAGACAATCGTACATCATAGTGGCATTGTAAATCATTTATGAAGTTTGGTAAAATTCCATCGGGAAATAATGGAACATCACAGTGATGTATGTAAATCCAATCCATGTTAATCCCATATCTGATCCTTGTGTGTAGTATGATGTACACATGTTCAGCATTTTACATAATATGTGGTCAGATGTGGCCTTCAATGGATATATGGTGTACAATTTGATGTTTTGACACAAGGTTTGAATCTCATACACAACCTGTGTAATACAGAAGTATGAGCGCTCGAGTGAAACCTGTGACATTTTTAGGGTGATCATGCAGGTGGTACAGTGGCCATGGCTTGTCTCTTATAGGCAGCAGGGTCCATTTGGATGTGAATAGGTATAGAGTCACGTGTCTTCAACAGTTTTCTTCAGGTTGTCCAGTGAAAGTTCTATTATGTTGTTAAGGTCAGGGGTCAAGGTTATCAGTGAAAGTTCTATCATGTTGATGATCATGTTAAGATCAGGGGTCAAGGTTATCAGTAAAAGTTCTATTATGTTGACAATCATGTTAAGGTCATGGGTTAGGGTCGTCAGTGAAAGTTATATCATGTTGATGACCATGTTAAGGTCAGGGGTCAAGGTTATCAGTAAAAGTTCTATTATGTTGACAATTATGTTAAGGTCATGGGTCAAGGTTATCAGTGAAAGTTCTATCATGTTAAGATCATCGGTTAGGGTCGTCAGTGAAAGTCATATTTTGTTGATATGTAACGATTGTTAGTCTACAGGAACCTTAATGTTATGTAGAGGATAAAAACATAACTTGTTCCATGGGTCAAGTGGTCATTGTTCATGAAAAGTGAATTACCATAATCACATATAAACACAACAGTATTTATTAAGCATGGAGTCATCATTGTACAGGGATAATTCAAACCTACATCATATCACCACAGACAAACACATTAATTATCAATTATTAATAACAATAATCATACTTAATTACCACATATCACCACAGATTATCATACTTATTACCACATATCACCACAGATTATCATACTTATTACCACATATCACCACAGATTATCATACTTATTACCACATATCACCACAGATTATCATACTTATTACCACATATCACCACAGATTATTATACTTATTACCACATATCACCACAGAGTATCATAATTATTACCACATATCACCACAGAGTATCATAATTATTACCACATATCACCACAGAGTATCATACTTATTACCACATATCACCACAGAGTGTCATACTTATTACCACATATCACCACAGAGTGTCATACTTATTACCACATATCACCACAGAGTATCATACTTATTACCACATATCACCACAGAGTGTCATACTTATTACCACATATCACCACAGAGTATCATAATTATTACCACATATCACCACAGAGTATCATGTAGATTATGTTAAATATGGGCTCTTTGGCAGGAGCCTGTTTCTTTGGCTAAGGAGCTTATATATCTAAAAAAAACTGTGGATAATCCGTTATGATATCTGAGATCCCAGTTAGATTCTTATCGGGGAATTCTTTCACAATACATATATACAGTAATTATAAGCAAGGCTAGTCAGCAGCAAAGAAACCATAAAAATGTTGTTTACCAATATTCTGTTGTGTTTTGGGTATCTTATCTACCACATATCACAGAAATTTTCAATCTGCATGGATACACTAAAAGATGATAGTTTGTAGCCCAATAAACACCTCTATATGGGCCTTCACCGCCAATACTGCCAAGGTCATTTTTATGCTGGTCCCCTGCAGGCTTATTGTCAGATAGAAATTGTTACATTTGGACTTTAGCTTTCAAATTATTTTGATCATGTTGTTAGATATATAAGTTCAAAGTCTAAGTACAAATGTACTGGTATGTTGAACCCTGTGTGTATATATATGTTTGTCTTGTTACTTAATGCCTTCATGCTAAGGTTAAGATAAGTATACTCATAGACATGCATTTATAAGACTAGCTACACCTGTGTTAACATTACCATAAATATCTCTTGGTCATAATATGGTGGGCTTTTTTTTTTACAGAAAATCACTCATTAAATACATATAATTATTGTAGAATGTACATGTATAAAAGATACAAAAGTTGTCAGAAGACAACATAGCTCGCCCAGTGGGTTGAAATTTAGTTGTTATTTAAAGTAGGTCAACAATCATGGTAAAGGTCAGTTGGTCCACAAATGTAGAACATTTGTACAAACAGAAGGAAGACACCTGTTAAATATGCAATCCCTTGTTCAATCATTAAAATCTTGTATGCTTTACTGTACTGGCCAAGGTTACAGACATTAAAAAGTCAATCAAAGGTCAAGGTCAAAGTCAAGCTTAAGGTCATCAGGTCTGCAAATGTAGTTATTACTACAGATATGGAAAGTTCTTGTCACAAGGAAAACACATGTGGAATATCTATTGTAACCTAAGCCGTGTCCTCATTAGTAGTGATACAACACTAAAAACATATATATAACCTAGATAATCTGCGGACGACCCAATGGTGACAACTTTTATGTCGGAGGTATAGCAATGCAATAGCTCCCCTCAACTTCGCCCTGGTGAGCTAAAATGGATCAAAGACGTAATTTGGTATTACAATGTATATATATCAAGTCACCATGGCCAATTCAAATTCCTTTCAATCAAGTGACAGAAAAGTTGCTACAGAAAAAATGATGAAATGTATAAATGAAAAAACTTCATTGAATTATCTTGAATATTACATTAACAGGATAGCTTTACCTTGGTATATATTACATTTATATGCATGTGCATGAATGCGTGGGAAGTGATTTATATACTCATGAATAATTCAAGTGTCCATTTGAACCTAAATTGTTTGATTGACATATTACTGTAAGCAAAACTCTCCATTGTTTCAGTTGATTAGCATTGGAATGAATGCTACCAATGTAAAACAATTTAATGTCTTCTGTTTATCAATTAAATTTGACTCAGGTAATGAGTTTGTTCTTTATTACCTTGACTCAAATGATTCTTCAGTTTTAAGATAATACATACATGTATATGTACATATAACGTAAAACACAAATAGACAACAATACAATTTGCAAGTACACTATATACGTACGTATAGGTATACGTACACGACAGGGATGATGTCTGAAAATTTGGAATAGGAAATTATCTTTTTGTATTTTTTTCAGATGTATGTTGCAATTGTAATAAGAAAAGATCTGAAACAATTTTTCAAACCTTTACACTATAAATGATATATAATATAATATAATTGTAAAGTTTGAATGGAAATAAAGTGAGGTCTGTATGAACATACTTTCTCTACTCTAAACAATATGCATAAAAGCAGCATCTACATTGATATCTACTGTTTAATAAAACAACACGACTTGTAATTCCCTCACTTCTAACAAATCCATAGGGCTTACAAAATGATAACTTATGTGACTAAAAATAAAGAAAACCTTATAGAATGACTCCAACAGCAGTTTTTGGAAAATATTACTGTACAGCATGCTGGATTTGACCATTTTTTTAATTATACAGTATATAATATAATTGTGTTACTATGATTATGACATTTTAATGAAATCTAAACTTTGACAATAAACAATAATTTACAACTTACAGTACCAACAGGAAAAAATCACTTAGTTTTTCATGCATATTTTGTCAAAGAAATACCTTGTCTTACAGTATACTGTATACTGTCTTGTGATGCATTTTACATACCTTAATGTACGACTGAAGAATTAAAGGTATGTCTTATTTCATTTTATTCAATTACTCGAAAATAATTCACCTCTAAAATACAGCGCCATTCAGTACCAGATGATCAATTAAGGTTGTAATTACGACACCATATTGATAATTAAATCAGATTAACATCGATGATGAATTGCTTTCCGTGGTTTTCTAAAATTATCCATTGACAAACAAGATGTGTTTACCGAAATGATTTAGAGATCCAGACAAGGCCAAGGGTACAATGGTAGGCCTTCATGTACAACTGTGACACATTTCGGTTGGATCCGGCGCAGAATTATGGTAACAGAACAGTGATTTACTTCCATATATTTCTTACCTGTCTAAATCGTAGTGATGGAAACATTCACTGCAACTCCGTTTATCGAAATCAACCTTTCTATCCACGTATTTTTCGAGAAAATTGTCCCGATCTGCGGACAGCATTGTGTACACTACCAGTGGTTGTTTACATTCAGGAGTTTCCTGTTAAATCGCCGTTATCGAGTTTTCGACTACATTCGGCTAGTTACCAGTACAACTTAGCGCACAGACAAGAGGAATTCCGAATGATGAAACAATATAATCAAGGAACCGGACGTCGGATATATTTTCCGTGTTAGCATATAAACTTTCTTGAAATACAGCCACATAAAATTTGACTGCATTTTTTGTACTGATCACTCTTTTATTTTAGATAGCTTTACTTGTTTTGTTTTAAAATTAATAGAATGTTATAGTGAGTGTCAGCCTTAGTTACCATTCACAGCACAGCGACTACACACGCTCAGACGCCTATGATCTATACTCACTCTGGACAAGAAATGTGATTGTAACAGTTTGTCAGACTATTTTTGTTTAGTGTCATTAGAAATTCCAATGCACTATAAATGCATTGTCAAATAGTCCCAATGTAAATTCCAATTTGCTATAAATGTCATTGTAACAGTTTCTCAGACATTTTATTATTTTTTTTAGTCTCAATGTAAATTCCAATGTGCCATAAATGTATTATTACTTCCTCAGTTTTCTCCTGTTGTTTCTCGTTGCCCGGGGAAATTAGGTTTTGATAGTTGGCGCTACTACTACAACCTTTAGAAATTTAATTAGGGTTCTAATATGAGAGAATACAATCATTGACTCTGTATGTAGTCCGGGACCATCAGAACACTAACCGGATGCTCTACCGATTGAGCTACCTGGTCGCCGATGATCGACCCGGTCCAGTTCCGCTCCACTCTTCCCTCCCTTGTTTAAGTCTTCGACCCCGAAAACCTAACAACTCACAACCCAGGTTCGGGTATCACCTTTTCAAGTATTAACCTCACTTGAAACAATGTTTGGTCACATGCACCAAATGAAGTAGGAGTGGAGTGGCCAGACCGGGGTTCGAACCCGGGACCTCGGAACACTAGCCGGATGCTCTACCGATTGAGCTACCTGGTCGCCGATGATCGACCCGGTCCAGTTCCGCTACAACTATGTCTATATCTAGACAGCTTTAGGTCACTTTTCAATGACCTTATCTTAACAGTTTTAATATGGATGGGGAATACTTATCTGATGGTGACGTAATGATGACCGGGAATCACAAGCCATGTGGATTATTCTGTACGGATAACGATTTGATCAATGTTCGTGTATCTGTCCCAGTCTCATCAAAGTTCTTTAACTGAATGATTTTTAAACTTAATAATTGGCGTAAGAAAGCATTACAGAAAAACAAAACTACGAGCTTCCCCTCAAATCTGATAATGCTTTCCTATGGAAAAAAACATAGTTAAAGAGTTTATTTAATTAAATGATGTGTGATGAAAGCGGGAATGTTTTGTTAGCTGTGCGTGACGTATTTTGCTGTTTAGATTACTATTTTTCGTTTTGTAGTATTGGTGCAGCCTTGAAAAAAAGAACAGGCCTTCGTTATATCAATATTCCTAATCTTTAATGCAAAATCTTACACAGGAAAACATTACAGAAGTTAAGGAAATTCATCAAGTTAACTAAGATTTTCACCTTAAATCCTGTAAGGGATTCCTAAATGAACCCGAGGTCAGGTCGATCTGAGAGTCCGATGTTCATAGCTACGACGGCTGATTGATATGTTGTTTCCTCATATTGAAGGTTTTGAATTTTGCCGGACATATTGTATTATTTTTCAACATAACACCCTTCAGTATCTATATGTACTTTTGCCAGCAGTGTTTAAGGGCCTCGATGCCACTTTTATAGAACTCCTTTTCTTGACTGTTTAGAAAGTCATCCACTGCATGTATGACGTCATCATCGGACTAAGAATGAGTGACTGAAATAGCTGTTTTCAGTTTTGGAAATAGATGTGAGTCTGGTGGAGCGAGATCAGGTGAATAAGGCGGATGCTCAATCAATTTAAAGCCACAATCGTGAATGGCAGCCATAGCAATGACATACTTGTGAACAGGAGCATTATCCTGATGGAATACCACACCTTTAGTGAGCTTTCCGCGGTGCTTAAGTTTGATATTTTCCCGTAATTGCCTCAGAAGTGAAGCATAGTATGTGCAATTGATTGTTTGTCCCTTTCGAAATAATCTATCAGTAGAACACTATCTGCATCCCAGAAAACCGAGGCCATAACCTTCCTAGCTGTATTTTCCTTCTTTGGCGGGGGAGAGCTAGGGTGCTTCCATTGTTTCGATTGTTGTTTGGCCTCTGGGGTAAAATGAATGACAATTGTTTCATCCATAGTGACAAATCTCAGAAGAACGTTGGCAGGATCTTCCTAAAAAAGGACAAGATTAGCACGCGATAATGTGCGCCTGGTGTGCTTCTGATCAACTGTCAGAAGTCTAGGTACCCATCGGGCCGAAAGCTTTCTCATTGCAAGATCCTCGGTCAAAATGGTATGTGCTCTTTCCTGTGAAATGCCAACTCTACCGGCTATATATCTTTCTGTGACTCGTCTGTCAATCATAAATATATCAGGAATTTTATTGACCATTTCTGGGGTTGCAACATTGGCAGGCCTTCCAGAACGGGAGTCATCCTCAAGGCTCTGTCGGCCGCGCTTAAATTCCGCCAAACACCTTTTCACTGTAGCATATGACGGGGCATCTTTCCCTAGTGTTGATACCATATCATTTTGGATATCCTTAGGTGTTAAACATTTTTCTATGCAAATATTGGGTCACTGCTCTTTCACCGAATTTCGTCCATTTTGCAAAAGCCACCTGCCTTGTTTACTTTAGAGTGCTGCCTTGTCGATATAAACAAACAAAATGAGACCAGTCCTTGGGTAAACGGCCCTGTATTGTCACAGAATAGAAGGACTTAAAAAAAGAACATCATTGAGTACCTCCTTCAATACGAGGCTCACAACTTATCAATCATCCCTGGTCTCTCAGACCACTCGGTGGTTGGCTTTGGCTTACTGTATTACACGCACACATTAACCATATTCTACATTACAACCACTCTTTGTACTTCAGCTGCACCGAATACCTGACAAACTGTCATTAAGAACAGACATATCAGATAGGAGGTTTATAATTGTCAAACCTAGCCGCTTTCCTCTACCTTACATTCAACATTCCACATTATCTTTTGTCCTATTTTTATTTCCAGTACATTATTTTTTATTTCCTGTACACTAATTTTATTTCCTGTACACTATTTTTATTTCCAGTTCACTATTTGTATTTCCTGTACACTATTTTTATTTCCTGTACACCATTTTTATTTCCTGTACACCATTTGTATTTCCAGTACACCATTTGTATTTCCTGTACACCATTTGTGTCTCCAGTTCACTATTTGTATTTCCTGTACACCATTTGTATTTCCTGTACACCATTTGTATTTCCAGTACACCATTTTTATTTCCTGTACACCATTTTTATTTCCTGTACACCATTTGTATTTCCTGTACACCATTTGTATTTCCTGTACATCATTTGTATTTCCTGTACACTATTTGTATTTCCTGTACACCATTTTTATTTCCTGTACACTATTTGTATTTCCTGTACACTATTTGTATTTCCTGTACACTATTTGTATTTCCTGTACACCATTTTTATTTCCTGTACACCATTTGTATTTCCTGTTCACTATTTGTATTTCCTGTACACGATTTGTAGTTCCTGTACACTATTTGTATTTCCTGTACACCATTTTTATTTCCTGTACACTATTTGTATTTCCTGTACACCATTTGTATTTCCAGTACACCATTTTTATTTCCTGTACACTATTTGTATTTCCTGTACACCATTTGTATTTCCTGTTCACTATTTGTATTTCCTGTACACGATTTGTAGTTCCTGTACACTATTTGTATTTCCTGTACACCATTTTTATTTCCTGTATACTATTTGTATTTCCTGTACACTATTTGTATTTCCAGTACACCATTTTTATTTCCTGTACACCATTTTTATTTCCTGTACACTATTTGTATTTCCTGTACATTATTTGTATTTCCTGTACACCATTTGTATTTCCTCTACACCATTTGTATTTCCTGTACACCATTTGTATTTCCTGTACACTATTTGTATTTCCTGTACACTATTTGTATTTCCTATAAAGTGTACACCATTTGTATTTCCTGTACACTATTTGTATTTCCTGTACACCATTTTTATTTCCTGTACACCATTTGTATTTCCTGTACACTATTTGTATTTCCAGTTCACTATTTGTATTTTCTGTACACCATTTGTATTTCCAGTACACTATTTGTATTTCCTGTACACCATTTTTATTTCCTGTACACCATTTGTATTTCCTGTACACTATTTTTTATTTCCAGTACACAATCTTTATTTCCTGTACACCATTTGTATTTCCTGTACACCATTTGTATTTCCGGTACACCATTTGTATTTCCTGTACACTATTTATATTTCCTATAAAGTGTACACTATTTGTATTTCCAGTACACCATTTGTATTTCCTGTACACCATTTGTATTTCCGGTACACTTTTTATATTTCCTATAAAGTGTACACCATTTTTATTTCCTGTACACGATTTGTATTTCCTGTACACCATTTGTATTTCCTGTACACCATTTTTATTTCCTGTATACTATTTGTATTTCCTGTACACCATTTTTATTTCCTGTACACCATTTTTATTTCCTGTACACTATTTGTATTTCCTGTACATTATTTGTATTTCCTGTACACTATTTGTATTTCCAGTACACCATTTTTATTTCCTGTACACCATTTGTATTTCCTGTACACCATTTTTATTTTCTGTACACGATTTGTATTTCCTGTACACCATTTGTATTTCCTGTACACCATTTTTATTTCCTGTACACTATTTTTATTTCCTGTACACTATTTGTATTTCCAGTACACCATTTGTATTTCCAGTACACTATTTGTATTTCCTGTACACCATTTTTATTTCCAGTACACTATTTGTATTTCCTGTACACTATTTGTATTTCCAGTACACCATTTGTATTTCCTGTACACTATTTGTATTTCCAGTACACTATTTGTATTTCCTATACACCATTTGTATTTCCTCTACACCATTTGTATTTCCTGTACACCATTTGTATTTCCTGTACACCATTTGTATTTCCTGTACACTATTTGTATTTCCTATACACCATTTGTATTTCCTATACACCATTTGTATTTCCTATACACTATTTGTATTTCCTGTACACTATTTGTATTTCCTATACACTATTTTTATTTCCAGTACACCATTTGTATTTCCTGTTCACTATTTGTATTTCCTGTACACCATTTGTATTTCCTGTACACCATTTGTATTTCCTGTACACTATTTGTATTTCCTGTACACCATTTGTATTTCCTGTACACTATTTGTATTTCCTGTACACCATTTGTATTTCCTGTACACCATTTGTATTTCCTGTACACTATTTGTATTTCCTATACACCATTTGTATTTCCTGTACACCATTTGTATTTCCTCTACACCATTTGTATTTCCTGTACACCATTTGTATTTCCTGTACACTATTTGTATTTCCTGTACACTATTTGTATTTCCTATAAAGTGTACACTATTTGTATTTCCTATAAAGTGTACACTATTTGTATTTCCTGTACACCATTTTTATTTCCAGTACACTATTTTTATTTCCTGTACACTATTTGTATTTCCTGTACACTATTTGTATTTCCTGTATACCATTTTTATTTCCTGTACACCATTTTTATTTCCTGTACACCATTTTTATTTCCTGTACACTATTTTTATTTCCTGTACACTATTTGTATTTCCTGTACATCATTTGTATTTCCTGTACACTATTTTTATTTCCTGTACACTATTTGTATTTCCTGTACACTATTTGTATTTCCTGTACACTATTTGTATTTCCTATAAAGTGTACACCATTTGTATTTCCTGTACACTATTTGTATTTTCTATAAAGTGTACACCATTTGTATTTCCTGTACACTATTTGTATTTCCTGTACACCATTTGTATTTCCAGTACACTATTTGTATTTCCTGTACACTATTTGTATTTCCTGTACACCATTTGTATTTCCTGTACACTATTTGTATTTCCTGTACACCATTTGTATTTCCTGTACACCATTTGTATTTCCTGTACACTATTTGTATTTCCTGTACACCATTTGTATTTCCTGTACACTATTTGTATTTCCTGTACACCATTTGTATTACCAGTACACCATTTGTATTTCCTGTACACCATTTGTATTTCCAGTACACTATTTGTATTTCCTGTACACCATTTGTATTTCCTGTACACCATTTGTATTTCCAGTACACTATTTGTATTTCCTGTACACTATTTGTATTTCCTGTACACCATTTGTATTTCCTGTACACCATTTGTATTTCCAGTACACTATTTGTATTTCATGTACACTATTTGTATTTCATGTACACTATTTGTATTTCCTATAAAGTGTACACCATTTGTATTTCCTGTACACTATTTGTATTTCCTGTACACCATTTGTATTTCCTGTACACTATTTGTATTTCCTGTACACCAATTGTATTTCCTGTACACTATTTGTATTTCCTGTACACCATTTGTATTTCCTGTTCACTATTTGTATTTCCTGTACACCATTTGTATTTCCAGTACACTATTTGTATTTCCTGTACACTATTTGTATTTCCTATAAAGTGTACACCATTTGTATTTCCTGTACACTATTTGTATTTCCTGTACACCATTTGTATTTCCTGTACACTATTTGTATTTCCTATAAAGTGTACACCATTTGTATTTCCTGTACACTATTTGTATTTCCTGTACACTATTTGTATTTCCTGTACACCATTTGTATTTCCTGTACACTATTTGTATTTCCTGTACACCATTTGTATTTCCTGTACACTATTTGTATTTCCTGTACACCATTTGTATTACCAGTACACCATTTGTATTTCCTGTACACCATTTGTATTTCCAGTACACCATTTGTATTTCCAGTACACTATTTGTATTTCCTATACACCATTTGTATTTCATGTACACTATTTTTTATTTCCTGTACACTATTGAACTGTACTCATTCAGATCGTATTCCTAAAGACATCGTTGGTGATTATGATTACGACTTTTTTTGAAAAGAAATATGGTCAAGCAACTAGTTCACGACCATGTAATTTTTTATGCAACCGGCCTTATGTGCACAACATGAAATAGAAGCGGTACTGTAGAGAGAGAAAAATAGATAGATATGTAATAGAAACGGTAGCTGTTTTTGTCTACCGTCAAGAGGTGTAATAGAAACGGTACTATAGAAAAAAAACAGGAAGAGATGTTATAGAAACGGTTCTGTAGACAAAAAAGCAAGAGATGCTATAGAAACGGTTCTGTAGACTAAAAAGCAAGAGATGTTATAGAAACGGTTCAGAAAAGGGTACTGTAGATAAAAACAGATACAGTTGTAATAGAAAAAGTCATTTATTATACAACGGGTTCAAAAAGAAATAATAACATTTGATATGATGTCTTAACAATAATTATATACATGAGCTACTACTATAACTGATTATTTACCTGACTGTAACACCATGCAATAATAATATGTCACGTATCATACCTGAATATTTACCTAGCCGTAATATCACCGAGTTTAATAACATACAATAAAATGTCACGTATCATATCTGGATATTTACCTGACCATAGTGTCACCGAATTTGACATCATACAATAAAATGTCATGCATTATACCTGGATATTTATCTGGCCATAGTGTCACCCAGTTTCGCATCATAAAATAAAATGTCAGATATTTACGTGACCGTAGTGTCACCGAGTTTAACATAATAAAATGAAATATCATATTTACCTGGGGTAATGTCACCGAGTTTGACATCATAAAATAAAATATCACGTATCATACCTGGATATTAACCTGGCCGTAATAATATCTAGTCAACAGCATATAACAAATATATTGCATTATACCTGTATATTACCAGCCCTAAATTAACTTCAACTCTGCTAACTGGTCATAAAATACCAACTTGTTCGGAATATTATGGAATGACGTACTATCTTAATGTAAATGTCCGATAAAAAAAACTTTTTTAACGTACAACAAATCTCAGAAACCTCATAACACAACTAGTTCGACGGTCTCTAATTTATGTTTCCGCTGCAACTCTGCCTTCCAATGTCTGCTTCTCTGCATGCGTTATGCTACCGTCCAATCTCTGCTCTTCGGCCAAGACAGCCCCAACGCCTGCGATCATTTCTCGTACAGCCTGGATCTCTGTTAGACCTAGCCTTCTCTTGTTGGAGATGTCGTAGATATCCCCGATCATCTCTGTGTGGACACCATTTACACCTACAATAAAAAACATAAGTTATTTGTCGATATATCCTTATATCACTTTAACATAGAAATAATCACGCGGTTTTTCGGGAAAGTCATATTTTAAGTATAATCATGGTAGAAAAGTAAACCATGTTTTTTTTTCTTATTCGCCAGTGAGATTCCATTCCAACATTTTTCTTCGGTACTAGTGGGAGATCATTGCCTGTATAATACAAACGAGGAGAAAGTCGTAGGTTAATCGTGTAGCCTGGAGAAGGCATAGTCGTTAGTTAGTCGTGTCTCCAGACGAAGCCATAGTCGTTAGTAGTCGTTGGTTTCTCGTATATCAGGAGGAAGCGACAATTATTGTTTTCCCATGTATCCAGCTGAAGCGATTATCGTTGGTTAGTCATGTATCCTGGTCAAGCCATAGTCGTTAGTTAGTCATGTATCCTGGTCAAGCCATAGTCGTTAGTTAGTCATGTATCCTGGTCAAGCCATAGTCGTTAGTTAGTCATGTATCCTGGTCAAGCCGTAGTCGTTGGTTAGTCATGTATCCTGGTCAAGCAATAGTCGTTAGTTAGTCATGTATCCCGGTCAAGCCGTAGTCGTTGGTTAGTCATGTATCCTGGTCAAGCAATAGTCGTTAGTTAGTCATGTATCCTGGTCAAGCCATAGTCGTTGGTTAGTCATGAATCCTGGTCAAGCAATAGTCGTTAGTTGGTCGTGTATCCTGGTCAAGCCATAGTCGTTGGTTAGTCATGTATCCAGACGAAGCCATAGTCGTTGGTTAGTCGTGTATCCAGACGAGGCCATAGTCGTTGGTTAGTCGTGTATCCAGACGAGGCTATAGTCGTTGGTTAGTCATGTATCCTGGTCAAGCAATAGTCGTTAGTTAGTCATGTATCCTGGTCAAGCCATAGTCGTTGGTTAGTCATGAATCCTGGTCAAGCAATAGTCGTTAGTTGGTCGTGTATCCTGGTCAAGCCATAGTCGTTGGTTAGTCATGTATCCAGACGAAGCCATAGTCGTTGGTTAGTCGTGTATCCAGACGAGGCCATAGTCGTTGGTTAGTCGTGAATCCAGACGAGGCTATAGTCGTTGGTTAGTCGAGTATCCAGACGAAGCCATATTCGTTGGTTAGTCGTGTATCCAGACGAAGAGATTGTCATTGACTTGTCGTATATGGATCTGTGATGTACTGGATAGCCCTCGTAGCCGAGTATATTTTGCTGGGTCGTAGTCGTGGGCATATACTTAAAATGATGGTAACAGTGTTTTTATGTTCTTAAAGCTGTTGTTTAGACGGCTTCTTCAGGGAGATTGTGCCATGCTATGACAATCCGTATTAAATAAAGAGTTTTTGTAGATTTCCTTTTTAACACTTTAAAAAAAAGTCACTAATTTTCTGTTTTTAAATCTTGTCCTGGTGGTCAACTTACGATTCTCTTTAACCTATAAAGCCACTAACCCATTTTACAATCTCGCAGAATAATGATTTCCTCTACAGTCATTCAGTGTGGTAGAAACTGTAGACTATACCATTGGTGTGCTACTGATTCCAACTCCGTCGTCTCATGTTATTTTCCCAGCGAACAGCGAACACCAGGGGCCGCGGTGGCCGAGTGGTTAAGGTGTACCGACACTTTAACACTAGCCCTCCACCACTGGGTTGCGAGTTCGAAACCTACGCGCAGTTGCCAGGTACTGACCGTAGGCCGGTGGGTTTTTTCTCCGGGTACTCCGGCTTTCCTCCACCTCCAAAACCTGGCACGTCCTTAAATGACCATGGCTGTTAATAGGACGTTAAACAAAAACAAACAAACCAAACCCAGCGAACTGATGTTTTGTAAATATAGACACGATAATTTTCAGCTGTCCTCAGGCTGACTCCACTGACGATTTGTATGGTGAGTTTCATTGCTGATTGGCACTGTCGCAGATTGTGTTCCATGAAGTTGTGAAATATCACGCCGAGGTACGGATTCTCTTCAACATCCTTCAAGATGTCAAGTTTCCTTGATACCAGTAAGATCTCGATTTAATGTTGGATTTCGTGGGTCACATCGTATTTCTCTTTGTAGAGGAGTTTGCCATGGGAAACCTTGTCGAAGGCCTTGCTGAAATCCAGTATTGCGGTATCCTGTTATTTCCTTCATACATGCTGATGAAGTCATGATAAGACATTAAAAAAATGTGTTTTACAGGAATCTTTGTTGTAAATATTAGTTAGTTTGTCATATTCCTGAGGTAGCGGCAGATGAGGATGCCGTGTATTCAGACGAAACATAGTCTTTGGTTTGTCTTTGGTTCAGGCGAAGTTATAGTCTATGTTTTGCCGTGTGTCCAGATCTGCGATAGTCGTTGGCTAATACATCTTAATTCTTTGTTTCTATATAATCTTACATCCTCGTAATGTAATCGCTAGGGTCATATTAAAACTGGTGTTAAGGACAAGGACAGAGGAAATTAAACAGATATATATAGCATACAGCAAAGAGATGAAAATGCAAGGTGTTGTAAAGTAGGCAGCGCATTAATGTTGGTCTCTTCAATATCCCCCTGATCGGAAGACAAAAAATAAATCCTAAATTAGATTGGATGCCTTGGGTTTCCAGGGCCGACGGTTTGAACACGACTGTATCTGCCAAGGATTCGTGGAGCGTAACGCAATCAGAAGCCTGCGCTAGCGAAGATGCTCCCAATCCTGTAGGGATGGGAATCACAATTAGCTATCTTAGCGTTATTCAAAGCTTGTTCACTAACAAACTTGACAAAGTATCATTACACATTACATAACCAGTCAGGTTCCGCTTTCCCGGCTAAAAAGAGACTTGCCTCTGACTTGCAGGTGGTGTTTTTCTAAGAAGTCATGGAAATATGGCTGACTCGCCAGGCATGGGATTCTGATGTGTACACTGGCCCTAAGAGTGGTACCAAGGTTTGAGGGACAGAAGGTGAGGTAACCAAGTTTGGAGTGATGGCCGAACTTCAGGCTGCTTTTCTCTTCGATGGTATTCAGGGCCTGAAAGTAAAAGTTTCGTGTAAATTATGCTGCAAAATGATGTGTTATCAATGCCAAAAGATACAATCGTCGATTTTTAGTTTTTCCCTGTGTATAACCTGTTTATATAGTACATACCTGAAGATACCCTGTTGATGTGGTACAATCAAAACATTTCCCATTGTTGTTACTTTTTTTTCCCATTTTACAGAGCAGTATTTAACGCTACGCCGTTTCCATAGTCACACAGTCACATGACATACGTGACTATAAGACCCTTTTTTTACCACGGGAAAGAATTTGTACCATAAAAGCCAACAACATCGGATTCACCACAAGTAAACATTGTGGTGTTAAACACTACAACAATAATTACATACAACGAAGCATTGAGACATGCGAAGACACAATATCAAATTTTAGGGTAACTTAAGTGTGTACTTCCAACATTCAATCTTCAATCTAATTCAATCACTGCAGACTGCAAGCATCGGCGCTGCCTGTATCATCTGATGGTCCGGGTGTTCTACCGGAAATCAAAAGTCCTGTTAGAAACGAAAATCAAAAACAGAAAAAACACAACATCATATCACGAAAATCTTAATTAGATAACTGATTTTGCCTAGCAACCGTTCGCTATAACTCCAACAATACCACTGAACTAGTCGACTTCCGCTAAATACAGCATGACGGGTCAAATTGGTACTTGGAGACAATGTATTAATACTAAATATTAAGTTTTAAATTTAGTCACCATCGTTCGATATTTTTAAAATTGCTAAACATGACATACGTAATGATGAATAATGACTAATTAAAAGAAAGGGCCCAATCATATCATAAAAGACAATCGAACACGGCAAAATAGGAAATGGGAACTCAATGTATACTAGAGGTAACATCGGGAACTCAATTTATACCAACACGTACCGTTACCAAGCGTTTATACACAGCACCAAGGTCACTTCCCTTCTGCATGGAGATGAACCTTAGGTGATCCTCCTCGTTCACCCACACTAAGAAGGTCTTATCTGGGTTATAGAATATCCCCCGTCCGACCGGCCAGTCGTCGTAAACATGGGCGTCTCCAAGAAATCTTTTGTAAATCACAGATAGTAAATATAAAAACACATCTAAATTGATTGATGTTTACCTTTATGTTTACCTTTCTGTTTACCTTTATGATTACCTTTAAGCAGATGAAATAATGTATTAACGTAAGGCTCAATTACCTGGTTTAAACAATGCTTTGCAATAACGAGACAGTATAAAAATACCAATTCATTTATATGAAAAATGCACGCAATTTCTCGATATTTGATTAATTCATCGATAGATGAGTTCGTGGATTAAGAGCTCCGACAAAAACACCCATGCATCTTTTAAAATTTTGCAGACTCAGAGAAACATATTTGGAGTTTGTTCTATCTGTTATAGGGAATTATAAGCGCGGTTGACAACATTGAGTAGTCATCTATTTTCTTTCCCTTTTGGTTATATGACTCCATCAGTTCGGCGAATATAGAAAACTCATCAAAACACTTTATACCACCCATGTTACTGGTTGGCCAGTAGTAGTCAATAAAACAATAGGGAAAACATGTCTTTTCATGCACATTGCTACTTTATTACGTTAAGTGTGTGTTTATTTTGTGTTGATATATTGTGTAATTATTTTGTTTTGGTATATTGTGTAATTATTTCGTGTTGATAAATTGTGTATTTATTTTGTGTTAATATATTGCGTAATTATTTTGTGTTGATCTATCAGAAACGAAGATCCATTTAGTATATTTTCTAAACGTTTATTTATTTAACTCTAAACAGAGACACTTCATATTTGTGTTACATTATCATCAATTCCTACTCTAAAATTTTGATCTAGATTCTGGAACAATTGTTTTGACGCATAATGCGGTCTATGGATGTATGTTAAATGAATTGTTCACACGACACACACAATAATAACATCTTTAATATAAAGTTAGGGTTATATACACTAATTAAAATACATTAACAGCTGTTTTATCCTTCGAGAAATCATCAGTGATGTCAAGGACTTAAAATGTCGATACCTTGCTGGTAACTCAGAACAGATAGGACAAATGTGAAAAATGATATAACCGTCAACATGCCATCATTATTTTATTATTTTACCTGTTTTCCTGTAAATAGAGGTAGTGCTCCTCGATCAGTTCTGTCTGTTTTTCCCGACTCATTCCACTCAGGGGGTAATAGCTTCCATCCAGCTCCCCACTGAAGACATCCAAAGCCTCCTTGGCCCTGGACTCCAATTCTACACGATCCTATAAGGGACGAGGTATGTTACAGTATGTCTATACGGGACGAGGTAGATTACAGTATGTCTATACGGGACGAGGTATGTTACAGTATGTCTATAAGGGACGAGGTAGGTTACAGTATGTCTATAAGTGACGAAGTATGTTACAGTATGTCTATAAGGGACGAGGTAGGTTACAGTATGTCTATAAGGGACGAGGTAGGTTACAGTGTGTCTATAAGCGACGAGGTAGGTTACAGTATGTCTATAAGGGACGAGGTATGTTACAGTATGTCTATAAGGGACGAGGTAGATTACAGTATGTCTATAAGGGACGAGGTAGGTTACAGTATGTCTATAAGGGACGAGGTAGGTTACAGTATGTCTATAAGTGACGAAGTATGTTACAGTATGTCTATAAGGGACGAGGTAGGTTACAGTGTGTCTATAAGTGACGAAGTATGTTACAGTATGTCTGTAAGGGACGAGGTATGTTACAGTATGTCTATAAGGGACGAGGTTGGTTACAGTATGTCTATAAGTGACGAGGTATGTTACAGTATGTCTATAAGGGACGAGGTAGGTTACAGTATGTCTATAAGGGACGAGGTAGGTTACAGTATGTCTATAAGGTACGAGGTAGGTTACAGTATGTCTATAAGGGACGAGGTAGATTACAGTATGTCCATAAGGGACGAGGTAGGTTACAGTATGTCTATAAGGGACGAGGTAGGTTACAGTATGTCTATTGGTAGAATGCTTTCTCCAATGTATTTTGCCTAATGCTGCTATGTATTTGTTCTCCCATCTTGTGTTGGAATGAAGGTACTCTCATACATATATGCAAGCAGTGTCACATTTTTTGGGACTTTTTAAACGAACTTATATTCATCAACCTATTTTCCCTGTCATTCGACAGTAATTACAGCATCTTTAAAAACATTCTCTTCGGTTTCGTAAATATACATACTGTCAGTTTTTGGACTATGTAAACGAACTTATTTTCATCAATCTATTGCTTAAAATTAAAAATATCATATTGCCTGAAAAAAATCTATTGTCTGAAAATGTAATATTGCCTAAAAAATCTATTGCCTGCAAGCTTAATCAGCCACTTCAAAACACTGTTGAACGAACACAAAATTCAATAATCAGAGAGAAAAGCTTTAGGATTGCCGATATCAATCTCCCTATAACACAGGTTTGTTGTTATTAATACTTCTGTGTTATAACATCGCCATTTTATTATTACATCATCATTTCATCACTGCATTTAATAATGACATTACCATTTAATCTCTGCATCATCATTTCATCACTATTACGCTATACTATCATTTCATCACCATTACGCTATACTATCATTTCATCACTATTACACTATACTATCATTTCATCACTATTACGCTATACTATCATTTCATCACTATTACACCATACCATCATTTCATCACTATTACACTATACTATCATTTCATCACTATTACACTATACTATCATTTCATCACTATTACACTATACCATCATTTCATCACTATTACACTATACTATCATTTCATCACTATTACGCTATACTATCATTTCATCACTATTACACCATACCATCATTTCATCACTATTACACTATACTATCATTTCATCACTATTACACTATACCATCATTTCATCACTATTACACTATACTATCATTTCATCACTATTACACTATACTATCATTTCATCACTATTACGCTATACTATCATTTCATCACTATTACACCATACCATCATTTCATCACTATTACACTATACTATCATTTCATCACTATTACACTATACCATCATTTCATCACTATTACACTATACTATCATTTCATCACTATTACACTATACTATCATTTCATCACTATTACGCTATACTATCATTCATCACTATTACACCATACCATCATTTATCACTATTACGCTACTATCATTTCATCACTATTACGCTATACTATCATTTCATCACTATTACACTATACTGTCATTTCATCACTATTACACTATACTATCATTTCATCACTATTACACTATACTATCATTTCATCACTATTACGCTATACTATCATTTCATCACTATTACACCATACCATCATTTCATCACTATTACGCTATACTATCATTTCATCACTATTACGCTATACTATCATTTCATCACTATTACACTATACTATCATTTCATCACTATTACACTATACTGTCATTTCATCACTATAACACTATACTATCATTTCATCACTATTACACTATACCATCATTTCATCACTATTACACTATACTGTCATTTCATCACTATTACACTATACTGTCATTTCATCACTATTACACTATACTGTCATTTCATCACTATTACGCTATACTATCATTTCATCACTATTACACTATACTATCATTTCATCACTATTACACTATACTATCATTTCATCACTATTACACTATACTGTCATTTCATCACTATTACACTATACTGTCATTTCATCACTATTACACTATACTATCATTTCATCACTATTACACTATACCATCATTTCATCACAATATCATTATATTACTACACCATCAATATTTTATGACTTTGTAATTACATATCCCTACCTCTACTGTCACAGTCACTATCATCAAGTTCATACAAAATATACAAAGATGCCAATATCTCATCCTTACATCAATTATCAGCATACATATATAACATCATTTCATCATTCATTGCCATTAATGATATTTCAACAACATTAATCAAATCAACAAAAGCTTCCAACAACAAATCTAGACTTTGAATAAAATATCACATTCCCAAAATAAATGTTCCACAGTTTCTCTTTCAGAGTTACATAGATGGTAAAGAGGACTATTTACTAGCTTTGTTTTAAAAAGAAATGAGTTTATGATTAAAGTATGGTGGGTAACTCTAAAATGAAGCCACTGAAGTATGTACGGTTTTGTGGGTTTTTTATGTTTAACAATTTATAAAATACTTTTGAACCTTTAATAGTTAAAAATATACATATAGCAATGTTAACAGGCAAGGTAGGACGGGTTAGTTTGTACTTCTCTATTTCAACAATTTGTTCACATTTCCTAATTGCTGAAACCATTCCATTATATTTTAAAATATCAGTATCTATGCTTAGTTTGTGAATGAATTCATCATGTAAAACGCTTAATGAAGTTCCTATTAAATACATACCTTTTGTATACCATCGTAGATAGAATGTTTCTGTGCCATATAGGTGTTTGAGTGACTTCCTTTTACGTGTTTCATATCAACTGAGTTATCTAGTCTATACCAAGCCTTTAGAACATCTTTTGAGAAGATATCATTACAATGTTCTCGACGTGATTTTATATAATTACCTCCAATATTCAACAGTCTACTTAAGTTCTTTAATTTCACCAGGAGAGTTATTCTAAATCATCAACAAAGTTATGAATATTCAGAATTTTTTAAACTTCCATAAGCATATTTTTTTAATTTTATCAACCTTACTTTGCCATAAAATCCTTAAATGTTGTTTTTTTTCATCAGGATTTGGTAGTGATATGAATAAATGATAAATGATTTAACTGTGAGATCATGAACGATTTTATCAGATGAACTTTCCCAAAACTGTGAGATCATGAACGATTTTATCAGATGAACTTTCCCAAACTGAGATCATTAATGATTTTATCAGATGAACTTTCCCAAAACTGTGAGATCATGAACGATTTTATCAGATGAACTTTCCCAAAACTGTGAGATCATGAACGATTTTATCAGATGAACTTTCCCAAAACTGTGAGATCATGAACGATTTTATCAGATGAACTTTCCCAAACTGAGATCATTAATGATTTTATCAGATGAACTTTCTCAATCGGAGTTAGATTTGATAGTATAGTATTAATAAAACATTTTAATTTCGCTATTTTTTTTTTTATTAAAATTCATCTTGACCATTTCATGTAGATTCACACTAAATAAAAAAACATCTCTTTCCTCCATTGTAGATTTAACTCGGGGTAGAATTATCTTGACTATGTCTTTTACTCCCAATGCAAACAATTTCTGCTTTATCAATATTGATTTTTACAACACAAATTTAAATGTGTGTATTTCACTAATTGATTCTCACAAAGACTGTTCAATGGTGTCTACAGCCCCTTTTGATATTGAAAAATGAAGAGAGCTTCCTCAATTGATATCAGCCCTTCTAAATTTCTGGAATCAAAATCATTTAGTTTTGGAATATTTTCAAAATCAAGAAAAGTTTCGAGGGTAACATCTGCTAAATTGTCAATAGAATCATAGAGATTTTCACAAATTATTTTTATCTAAAATAGTTTCTTGTTCTTCTACCATCATTTAGTTTTAATTTTGAAGAAAAAAATATGTGAAATACCTATTTTTAAGACTAAAAAATTAAATAATAGTTTGTTCTCGTTCTTCTTCCCATTTAGCCTCTTGAATTTCTTTCAAAATTCTAATCTCCTCCAATTCTTAACATCTATTTCTGCTATATTTACAACATCTTCCTTTTTCCAGTTCCTCTATAGATTCTTTCAGCCTGATATTGATTTTACTTACTTTAAGTTTTGCAGTCGGATGAAAAGGGAAGCCGGCCTGTGATCGCCCAACACGTACCCGTGTGGAAGTGATGTACCTCTTTGTGGGATCGAGATCACCAAAACCCAGATTGTTGATATCTCCGAAATCCGGGTTAGGATGGCTGACAGTGTCCACTTTATGGTAATCTTTGATGATTGGATGAAAAATCCCCGAGAACACATCATACGCTTCCGGGTCAGAAGCGTAAATGCCACAACCGCTGTCCAAGTTAATACATCCTGTATGTCACAAGTTATTAGGGTAGAACATTTTAAACTGATACATATAAGTAAGGTTTGTGATATTTGGAAAAAAAATGTATGTGTGGTATTCCCCCATACATTAGTGAGGTTGGTAATGTAATATGTCCTGTTTCGAGAACGTTCGAGAAATAAAAAAAAAAAAAAAAAAACCTGTAGTACTGATCCTGTGTAATCATTTTAAAAGCTTTTTCATTTGCGTGTAACTCTTTATTACTGTATGAGTGGTTAAAAATATCCATAGGGTAACTCAGTCTGGTATGTTTCAAATGTAAACAAAATAAGAAAGAAGTGTGCAGACTAATAATTTGACTTTATTAAAAAGATTTACCTCCTTGGATGCAGTCCAACAACGTCCCATTGAAGTAGGTGAGTTTGTCCTTCAACTCTCTAAATATCAGCTCAGTCATGTTTCTTTTCAGGAACGAAGTCGATTGTGCATGTTTAAGTCTGTTCCAATGATCCTCTACCGAAATGGTCGACATGCTGTAATAACAAATAAATATTGATAACAACATCGGAACACAATGGCCCTCTACCGACATGGTCGACATGCTGTAAAAACAAATAAATATTGATAACATCATCGGAATACAATGGTCCTCTACCGACATGGTCGACACACAATTACAAAATATACCACAGTAACACCACAATTACAAAATATACCACAGTAACACTACAATTAAAAATATACCACAGCGCCAACACACAATTACAAAATATACCACAGTAACACCACAATTACAAAATATATCACCGTGTCAACACACAATTACAAAATATACCACAGCGTCAACACACAATTACAAAATATACCACAGTAACAACACAATTACAAGATATACCACAGTAACACCACAATTACAAGATATACCACAGTAACACCACACAATTAAAAAATATATATCACAGTATCAACACACGATTACAAAATATACCACAGCGTCAACACACAATTACAAAATATACCACAGTAACAACACAATTACAAAATATACCACAGCGTCAACACACAATTACAAAATATACCATCGTGTCAATACACGATCACAAAATATACCACAGCATCAACACATTATCACGAAATATGACCAAATATCAACACACATACCACAGCGTCAACACACAATGATATTATATACCTCAGCATCAATACACAATGATATTATATACCACAGCGTCAACACACAATGATATTATATACCACAGTGTCAACACACAATGATATTATATACCACAGCGTCAACACACAATGATATTATATACCACAGCGTCAACACACAATGATAATATATACCACAGTGTCAACACACAATGATATTATATACCACAGTGTCAATACATAGAGGACATCTAACAGTGTCTTCAGTAATACCAAATATATTTCACGAGTGGGGCTAATATTTTGATATTTTTCACGAGTGCGCAGTACTTCTGAAAAATATCACTTTTATAGAATGAATTATTTTTGATATTTCACTGGTAAAAATGTAATACACAATGATATTATATACCACAGTGTCAACACACAATGATATTATATACCACAGCGTCAACACACAATGATATTATATACCACAGCGTCAACACACAATGATATTATATACCACAGCGTCAACACACAATGATATTATATACCACAGTGTCAACACACAATGATATTATATACCACAGTGTCAACACACAATGATATTATATACCACAGCGTCAACACACAATGATATTATATACCACAGTGTCAACACACAATGATATTATATACCACAGCATCAACACACAATGATATTATATACCAGTGTCAACACACAATGATATTATATACCACAGTGTCAACACACAATGATATTATATACCACAGTGTCAACACACAATGATATTATATACCACAGTGTCAACTCGCACTCGCAAAGTAGTCGACATTAATAGTGTGACATTATCAATAGACCATCTTACACCGAAAATGAGCATATTTTATCTCATTAAAGATAAACCTGCCCATCACATCAACAACATTCATGTGTGCTCATTGTTGATTATTGAGGCCCAGCATCAGCCCAGAATTTGTACACCATTACTTACTCCTTTAAGAATTTATGAATTTTGTGACGAAATAAATTTAGTTATTTGTAACTTAGCTTAGGATATCTTTTTTTTTAAATATACAAATATACAAAATTTCGAGCTATAAACATGTCGTCCATTACCATTTAAAAAGAATATTGTCGACTATGTATGGTATGTTCCATCATATGCAGTATGACGAATAACTTGCTGCCACTAAATAAGATACATCTTGTCCGGACTACTCCTCGAAACACATTTATTCAATTTCAATAAAATTGCACACGAATGTTAAGGAAGATGTGAAAATGTGCATGCAGGTTTTTCCCCCATAAATTTTGGTTGCCATGGTAACAAGGTCACTATACACAGATTTTGTTTATTGGCAAAAAGGTCATCAGTTCTTTGATAAATTTTATTCCAATTTGGTCAATTGTATAACTTATTAAAGCCGATTATTCAAAACATCATCTGTTTCCCGAACTGTTACTATGGGAACATAATGGAGGTATCTGATTGGTTGAATTGAAATACTGGCCGATCAAGCTGAAAATTGGTATGTAAGGGCTTTGATGGATGGCAAATACTATTGTATTATTTTCCAACACGATATATGTTATTTGGTTGCCATGGTAACCATAATATATACAATGATATGACATGATACGTTTTTGTCAAAACATATTTAAACAATTTTAATGAAACTAAACATGAATGGGACCGTGTCTACATGATCTCATTTTTTATTTATTTTTTCAAATGTCCCTTGCCATATTAGCCAAGTCACTATACACAGGTTTTGCGTGATGGCCAATAAGCTCATCAGTCCTTATATCAATTTCATTAAGACTTGGTCAAGTTGGGTAACTTATTAATGTCTATTTATTTAAGGTATCATTTGTTACCAGAACCATCTTTATGGTAAACAATGGAGGCTTCTGATTGGTATGAATGGAGCTATTGTCTCATTAAACTAATAATTGTTATATACGTATTTTGAGGGATAGCAAATGCAACACTGCTATTTATCAAACAACATATGTCATGTGGTCGCCATGGTTACAAATGGGGGTAGCGAGGGTAGAACAGCTACCCATCAGCTTACAGTTTATGTTTATTTTAGTTTTATATTTACGTCATATTTAAAACGTTTTATTGTGAATCACGAATATCTACTGCCGTACCATTTCAGATCTTAGATAGATGTGTTTCGTTTGATATAGCTTAACAACAATCAGATGGTGACATTTTTACTTATTTCCTCCGACAAAGAATATAATTCATTAACTATTATGATTCCAGTAAAATCCTGTTACATCCTCAGAGAAGATTCTTGGTATCCTCAAACCTTGTTCAAAGGACTCAAAGAGAAGGACCACTCTCGATCAATTTACTTGGTCGTTTATGTATATATATTTACATTCTGTGTTGCATTTGTCTATATGTCGTTAGTAAACCAAATTGTATTCATGAGACTGTATACTACAATTTACAGTGATTCGGTCAGTGGAGGAATATTACAGCTCCAGGTGTTGTAGGTTTAACAATGGTCGCCAGTTACTTTCGGCCTAGAGATCTTCCGAATGCTAGCATTTATTAACAGAAGCCACAACAAAAAATAAAGCAATGTCACAAGTTATGAGAGTATAACTTTATAATACTAAAAATGTAGTCAACACGAAATTACTATAAGCGCCATTCTTGATCTATACGAAATTATCAAATTGTCAATGTCGTCACACTCACAGGGGCTCGTTTCCAAATTTTCAGAAATGAAAGACACGACAACATTAAAAGTCAAGTATTTATATAAAAAAAAATCTTGTAAAAAAAATCGGGAGTATCGACATAGTTTCCGGTTGTGTATGTATATACCTACTGGATTTTAGTTTTGTGATTATTCACTGATAACAAAGGCCTACCTTACAAAATCGAGCCCCTGTGAAGTTGAAAATCGTCTGCTAAGTTAGCGATACTGATGTGACCGGTTAGACTGGAATCTGTTTCGAACGAAATATCCTTGGAATCGTTTTCACCTACTATCAAGACAACTTTCATTAAGAATTCAGAGCTGTTATTCTTCTGAAAATAACGTAAATCCAGTCAATACCAGAAACATAAGTGTTTCCGAGGAATCTAGTCTATCCTGTGCAATGCCCGTTCAACGCCGCATCACTTCTAAATGTTAATCGTACATCATTGCGCATAAAAACGGTTTCGATTTTAAACAATCAGAAATGATGTAATTATGAACAATTTGACGATACCTACACACGTATATGAATTATAAAATAAAGCAAAATTTGTGCAAAAACCACTTTATGTGTTTGCTATTAATAACGTCATGAGGGACTATATCATTTCTTCTGGAAATTTCGCTGTTCCGGTATTTGAACTTGATGACGTCAATGATAGGGTAAGCGGCAAAACGCGTCATAACCTACAGTAAATAAAAAAATCTTTATGAATGTAAATATAAGCATTGAACTGTTACCAAATGGTAGTATACAGTCGATATGAATACAATTTGGGTGACAGATAAATATTTCATGTCGCCCTAACGGCGACATTCTATTTATCTGTCACCCAAATTGTATTCATATCGACTGTATACTACCATTTGGTAACAGTTCAATGCTTAAATGTATGTTTGGGAGTATATATGCTTAACAAGACGTGACGAGTCAAACCCTGCTGCTGTCTGTAAGTGTGATAAATCTTCGGGTGGGGGATGCATTTGTAATGTCACTGACCCATGGGTCACTGACATGACACTGCATGGTGGCTGATTTTCCCCCTCACCTACAATAGTCATATATAGAAAGTTATCCTGATTAGGATAAACCGTGTTATGTAATGTTAATTTTCATTACATAAGGTTATGTAATTAAATATTTCATGTCGTTTTAATAAACGGCCATTTCAATCTATCAAAGTGTTTCTTTTCTTTGTGACTATTGGACAAGCTTGCAGTTTGACTGAAAGCGCAGTGTGGTAAAACAAGCAGCTGAGCATAAATAGATATTATGTATCAAGTTGTTATGTTTTTAAAGTAACATCTGGCAGGACAATATTTTATATGTACAGTCGGACTTCTCTAAATCATTCACGATACATGAATATTTGGCCGGTTTCGAGAGAGTTCGGTTTGGAGAAGTGATCGATTTTGACCTGACTTACTATTAGCTTCCTTATCGTGTGCGAATTTATCCGCCGGCACAAATAATCCGTTCGGGGGTTTATGTAAATTAAATGCGAAACTCGGGCTTTCTAACTCTACTTGTTTTCGTATGGTTAACAGATCGTACAGCGTCCATGATGCATGGTGATTAGCAGGGGATTCATCTCGACAGTTTTGATTACTACACAATTAAGTCACAATGCTCCTCTAGTTGTAGGTATTACATAAACTGTACCTACTACACGCGTATATCCAAAGACAAAGCTTACGTCCACAATCCCAATTAACAGGTGTTGATTTCACGGTCGGCTTACCTCATCTGACATGTTCCCACATGTAAAATTGGGTTACAGAAGTCATTTTGGGTATTATTTATCCGTTCTGTACATAAAATCTGTTCGGTATTCGGAATTCAGAAGGATCAGCATTGTAAGCTTTATTTATTACAATTGTAAAGAAGGATCAATTCCGTACATCGCAATCTCCATCGGTATCAAGAGGTGTTCGGTTCTGTGAAGGATCGGTTTTCGGTAGTTGCACTGTAGTGTATATGTATTTCTCTGTAAAAAGCGTTTCTATAGTATCATATCAGTTAAAACGATCATCTACTTTCCGTTTTCACGAATTACCTGTGCGTGAAATGTGTCAACAACGAGGTTTGTATTCAGCATTGGAATGCAATATATGTATGGTAATAGATAAAATCTGTTTCCTATTTGATTACAAACTCAAGCGCAGAGATACTATGAGAACTGCTAGCAATAAATAGTTTATCTATAGTGATGTTCGTGGTAATATACACAACAGTGGCGTAGGAAGCGGGGGGGCAGGGGGGGGGGGGGGGGGGGGGGGCAATTGCCCCCCCACTTTTTTCAGTGGGGGGGCAAACATATCTTTTTGCCCCCCCCACTTTTTGACATCCAAAATCTAAAAAAAGGGGATAAAACGCGAATTTATACATTCATTTCGATAAATATCTGTATATTTCCGAGCCGATAATGTTTTCTTGAAGGCAACGATAAAAACTTTATCTTGTACATCCGGAACATTCCGACTTTTATACTAGTATATCAATCCTCAGACCTGTGCAACAGCCTGGTAAGTCAATATTTATATCTTTATAAGAAATTTTGCTCAACTTCATCACATAGATTCAATAAGTTGATGATAATTTGTGAAGTTAATTGAGTTCATAATGAGAAAAAAGACAGAAACACAACATGAAGAAGAATGCGCGGTTTTAACGTGAATAGAGTGATACTTATTACCGACAGGTACGAGGAAATACAAAAAAAAAAATCGGCTCGCGCCTACGGCGCTCGCTTTATCACTAAATTACTGGCCCCCCTTTCGATTGCAGATCTACAGGGGGGCTTCGCCACCCTGGGACCCGCTGGGCGGCCCCCAGACCTCTCGCAAAAAGGAAAAAAAATCAGCTCGCGCCCACGGCGCTCGCATGATCACTTAATTACTGGACCCCCCTTTCGAAAACTCCAGGATCCGCGCCTGATCCCGAATTATTGGAAATGTACTATATTCATTTTCCGCGGAGGGCTTAGACCCCCTTGACCCCATATCAGGGCGCTGCCCTGGACCCGCTGGGCGGCCCCTCGGACCCCACAAAAAAAAAATCGTCTCGCGCCTACGGCGCTCGCATTATTACTAAATTACTGGACCCCCCCGCCCTGGGCGGGCCTGGTGATTCATGTTTTGCTATATTTAATATATATATTCTGATTTGCGTAAATAACTTATTTTGTACTACATAAATTATCAAAACTATCATGGGATGTTGAAATGCTAATTATTGGCTAATTTTGCGGAGATGGCATACGATTTGTTTAGTGTGTAAAATTTAAGGTTAAAAAAAATTTTGCCCCCCCACTTTTTGACGACTTCCTACGCCACTGCACAACATTTATCATCGGACATTTCTACCAGTAATCATCTATTTATTGTTTTTTGAGCTATAAGATAACGCTAAACTAAGGTCGAAGCATAGCCAATAACCTCACTAAATCACAGTTTACAGTAACGACTGGGCGTGTCGCCTACGCCCACTCCATTGAAAGGGTGTGGTTTTGGAAATGTTATGGCCATCATATGGAAAATCATGCATTCTATTCCTAGTTGGTTGGTTTACGGAGCTAAGTATCCATGCAACTTTTGAGGTGATATGTGGATAGTATCATGACTACATAATATGTACGGTGTGTGATACAGTTTCAGCTATAAATGGAACTGAACACGAGAATCAAACTCGAACTGTAATGCATTATTCATGAAAAGGTCATCTATCAAGTTGTTTATGTGGCAGGCAGTAGCGTAATAAGACACAGTTGATAGTAGCGAAAAGTCTGTCCTATGTGAAAAGGGTTATAACTTTAGATTGTAACAGAATATTGGCACAGGATTCTAGGTCATGCTGTAATTCATAGCAGATATCGAGTTATAAATTGATGTGTCAAACAGTAGTTAAAAATATGGAAAATAGTTAATGATGCTGATACCTTCCAGTTAATGAATTACACCAACAAGGTGAAGATCATGTCATATATGGTATGTGCGGTATGAAGCAACAGGGACAAGATTTACTCATATTGAGGGGCAGAAATAGCTAATTTGAAGGAAAGAAAGGAGGCAGAAGAGATCATTTCGGAAGGAAGATTATCCCAATCTTTGATTTCCCAAAGAAAGGAGGGTTCTTTCCTGGCACACGTCATACAGGAAATAGTTTTAAAGAAAAGATGATGTCTAGTTTGTCTTGCTGAAGGGGAAAGATGTTTAAAAGGAGTGACCTCTGTATGAGAATGAATCTTATACAGCATGGTTAGCCTCGCGACTTTTCTGCGACCCGCAAAAATGCTGTGCCATTCCAGGTGATATAAGGGACCTATAGGCCTTATCTTTGATTTTAGAGGGGGAAATACTTTCAGCCTCACTATAAGTCCGATGGTGAATCCAAGATATTTGGCCTATGTAACATCTTCCGGTTCTTGACCATGTGGTATATAGGGATGACTGAAGGGATGTATATTTCTCTGACAGAAAGGGCTTAGCATTTCCCAGAATAGAAAGTCATTTTCCATTTTGTCTCCGACAGGTCTAACTTATCGAGATATTTTTGCAGGGAGAGGACCTTTGTTTATGATTATGGTTAGGTTCATGATGGTGTCATCTACAAAAATCTGATAGATGATGAAATACCCTCAGCAATGCCATTATTGTAAAATAAGGAACGGCTTGACCCGAAAATCGAGCATTGGGACACTCCTGACCTTAATTGGCAGAATAAGAGTTTGTTTTGTTTTTGGGTGTTTAACGTCTTTGCAACAGCCAGGATCATATGAGGCCGGATGTCAAGGTCACACCAACAGCCAGGATCATATGAGGTCGGATGTCAAGGTCACACCAACAGCCAGGGTCACATGAGGTCGGATGTCAAGGTCACACCAACAGCCAGGATCATATGAGGCCGGATGTCAAGGTCACACCAACAGCCAGGATCATATGAGGTCGGATGTCAAGGTCACACCAACAGCCAGGGTCACATGAGGTCGGATGTCAAGGTCACACCAACAACCAGGGTCATATGAGGTCGGATGTCAAGGTCACACCAACAGCCAGGATCATATGAGGTCGGATGTCAAGGTCACACCAACAGCCAGGGTCATATTAGGTCGGATGTCAAGGTCACACCAACAGCCAGGGTCACATGAGGTCGGATGTCAAGGTCACACCAACAGCCAGGGTCACATGAGGTCGGATGTCAAGGTCACACCAACAGCCAGGGTCACATGAGGTCTTTTACGATAAACATACCTCGAGATACAGCGGGCCTTATTCCATATTCTTTTCTTTCCACGCTACTGCGCGGATTCCAAGTTGATGAATAGGTAGTGCATGACTCACCTCATCAAATGCCTTATTAAGTCCACAAATTAGATATCTGTTTGTTTTCCATGTTTAAAGTTACATATGATATTATCAATAATTTCTAAAAGTTGGCTCTCGCATGACCTGGACTGCTTGAAACCATAATATGCAACAAATACAAGTGATAGATAGGGGCGGGGATTTTCAGAATTTTCGGCCTTTTTGTATACTTTTTTTTTTTTTACTTTTTTTTTGCATCCCTATCCACAAAGGTTTATAACTCCGGCCAAAAATGAATATCAATATGACGTTAAAGTTTGACGTATAATCCAGTTTGATATAGCCACGTACTAAGTTATAATGATATGACAAGTGGTAGGGGAAAAATAGGAAAACTTAAAGTGTGATTGACGCAGACGACGCGTGACAACTTATCGGCCATCCTTCGCAGCACAATAACAATAAACAACTTGAGTTGGCTTTCACAAAGCTACCGAGGTTGAAAAAGTACACTCACTGTTTTGTAAAAAAAAAAGTCTAGGTGTTTCGAAAAGTACTAGTCACGATTTACATGTAGTTTATTTTTGAATTAGGCAGATTACCTATGTATATAGTTAGAAAATTGAAAATTTTGAAATACTGGACTAAAATTAAAGATACGGATAACTGTGTGTTGAGAGCATGCTATGGACACAGGTTACTAAATAATGATGAGTGGATAGTGAATATTAAACTAGAACTAGATAAACTAGGATTAGGGTATTTTTTTGAACAGCACTCTTGATAGTAACATTACTTACAAATTAATCGAAAGCAAATTCCAAGAAATTCATATTCAAGAACTGCTATGTAATATTCGAAATTCTCCAAAAGGTTATTTATATCAACATTTGATAGACAATTTTGGCTTGCAATTTTATTTAAGGGAACCTATGGATCACCGATACAAGAAGTGCATATCAAAAATTAGATTATCGTCACATCAGCTAACTATAGAGAGTGGAAGATACAGGAATGTAACAAGAGAAAATAGGAGATGTACATTATGCAATAATATTGATATTGAGGATGAGTTCCATTTCATTTTAAAATGTTCTTTTTACATAGACTTACGTACTAAATATTTGAAACCATACTATTATCGTAGACCTAGCGTTTTCAAACTTATTCAACTCATGAGTGTGAAAAATGTCAAAGAATTTTGCATATAAACGAAGGTCAGAAGCATTATAAGTAAATACTTGTTGTGTTCGTTTCAAATATTATATTTCATTTCTATTGAGATATATTGATGTAATGTTTATTCCAGTCAGAACAACAAGTACTGCAGACTGTACACATAAATATCTATGTATATGCAAAGTATACATATCGGTGTCTTTCACAATATTTATGTAATACTTTGACTCAAAGAATACTTTTTTTTCAGTTTTGAAATCTTTTTTATTCATCCTTTTACATATAGTATACATACAGGTACATTATATTACATGGTATAATAATACAGACATATCATTACAGCAGTAAGATGTACAATACGTATTAAGTGATGAATAAAAAAAAAAGGATTGGTTGGGTTTTTTTGGAATACAGAGACAAACAAACAAACAACCTTCCACTCACGCTTTCTCTCATTTTAATATATTGTGTTTAAAGGTATAAAAAAAAAGAAAAACTTTTGACTTACTTTTAAGTACATGTTATGATATGTGTGAAGAAGATCTGAAAAATTATTCACTTATATAGACCATTTTTTCACAAAACTATCATACTCCATGTTGTTTTTGTAAATTACCTCCTCTGTTTTTAGATACAAATCTAGTTCTTTTATGAATCCATTAATACAGGGGAGACAATTTTTAATTTCTTGTTTATAAATATGGAATTTTGCTTTTAATACTAACGTATTGAGATATTTGACTTCTTGATCTTTATGTAACTTTCCCAAGATTACATCCGTAACATGTAATTGTAAATTAGTTAAAGTATCATCATATAGCCATACTTTGAAATCTTCCCAGAAGATTGCTACTAGTCTGCATTCCCAAAAAATGTGGACTATAGTTTCTGTATGACGGTTACAAAAAGTACATAATGGAGAGTCCTTTAGGTTTATCATATGTAGATATTTGTTTGTACTTATAATCCTGTGTATTATTCTATATTGAAACCATCTTAATTTACAGTTTATAGTGGATTTAAAAGGGATTATGTTTATTTTTTTCCACCATACTGTACCTTCTACAAAATTCAGTTCTTCTGACCATTTTGTAATGTATTTATTGTTTGTTTTCAAGTTTTTAATAAATAAATTATAAACAGAACGACCTCTTTGCTTGTTTGTGAGTATATAGTATATATGAATTGGACAATGTGGTAGAGAAAAGGTGTGGTGTCTATTTTGAATAGCATACCAAGTTGCTCTGATGGCGTTACGTAAACCATAAAATTGAGTGATTGGAGGGTAAAAATTGTGTTTGGCACAAAATATGTCGTACGATTGAATTAGACTACCATTCTCATCTAGTAGATCATATATGTACGTAAAAATATCTCTATCTGCCCATCTCTTGAAGTAAATAGGTTTGTTATCTACTTTTATGTTATTATTGTACCATAGGTGTTGATATATGTTGTCATCTTCATCGACACAATTTGAAAAGATGTATAGATCAGAAAGTACCTCCTTCCAAAAAATATTTTTAATTACATTTGCCTTTTTATTTAAAAATTCTTTTCCGAATTTAAATATGGAGTTAATATTACAACCAATAATACTTTCGAAGATGGCTTTACATGCTCCGTTTGATTTTAGTATCCTTTGGACCCATGATAATTTTAGGGCTTTTATGAAGTATTCTATGTTGAACATTTTTAGTCCACCTTCCTCATAAGGTTTTATTATTTGGTTTCTTGAGATTCTATCATTTTTACCATTCTATATGAATTTGAAAAAGGTTTGTTCCAAGTCTTTTAAAACTTCACCATTTGGTTTTGGGATATTTGTAAATAAACGTATTAACTTAGGCAAAATTATACTTTTGATGACTGTTATTTTGCCTAACGTACTTAGTAACCTTTTGGACCATGTATGTATAAGTGATTTTACTTCTTTTAGTTTCTCTAAATAATTTATTTCAGTAATTAGATGTGTATCGACACTAAGTTTTATTCCTAGAAACGTGAAGGGTTCATCAGTCCAGGTCAGGTCTTTTTCTAAACAGATTCTATCAGCACTGTGTGCCTTGCTACCAATCCAGACACATTTTGTTTTGTCAATATTAGGCCTAAGACCAGAGTATTTTGCGTATTGGTCCAAGATATTTAGTGTATTTCTGAGAGATCTTTCAGAACCATCTAATATGATGCTCGTATCGTCAGCATATTGTGATAACGTAATCTCCTTGTCATTTAATTTAATACCTTTGATGTTTTTGTTATTACGAATCATAATGACTCAAAGAATACTTGAATAATTAATAAGAACATATATTTAATAAGAACATATATTTGAAATTGTGTTTACATCGCAATCGATCACTCTCCAAATGTGAAATTATGTTTATTACAACATGTTCATGAATGAAAATTAACTATGTAAACCTTTGGGCTGTAAGGCCCCTGGAATAAAATTGAATGAATGAATGACTTATCGGCCATCCTTCGCAGCACAATAACAATAAACAACTTATCAGGAATCTTCATTTAACAAACAGGATGATTGATTGTGATAAGTTCTCACTAAAAGCACACACAAAAATTCACATTTCAATGACGTTCTGAAAAGATGTAAACATATTTGCTATCTACAATTACGAAATATTGTCCAAATTGTGTAATTGAAATATTCGTTAACTAGACCAGAAAATTCTAGTGAAGAAAGGATTCTCTAAAACCTAGAATAGCTCCCAACATTTAAATAAATCTGTACAAAATATTAATTATACATTGTATAACTGTAGTATAGGGAGTCATTAGATCGACACTAGCCCTCCACACACACGTTATTTATACTGTGAACACTAGTTACTAGTACTATATCCTTGTCCTCAAAGGCTTGTTCAAAAGTTACACAGGTGACTAGTACTTACATGTATATAGACCTATGTAAGTGTAGAGACATCTAATGTGGTACCCCTTGGCTACATAATCCCATGTCATTATAGGTATAGAGCAGATCAAAAACACATCTACTGCCATAATATATTCTTTTATCTCTCTTAACTCATCTTTCGTTTCTTTTTTCTTTTCCCTGGATTCCGTTTACAAATTTCATATTCCCATGTACATAGAGGACGCGGATGAGAGCAGAACAGTTAAAGCAAATACGTAAAGAGAACGCCATTAGGCACAAAGTGTTGATCAGTTCTGTAGAAACGTTCTGAGGGGTTGTTCAGTTGTCTTTGTAGACAAAGTATTGTTCAGTTCTGTAGAAACGTTCTGAGGGGTTGTTCAGTTGTCTTTGTAGACAAAGTATTGTTCAGTTCTGTAGAAACGTTCTGAGGGGTTGTTCAGTTGTCTTTGTAGACAAAATGTAATCCTCTCTACCAAGTGGTTATTTCTGAAGGGTTTATATAGCACATTTATTAAAGGAATAATTCTTGTTCTTTATCGTTTATTGGTGTAAAAAGGGCATTTTTTTCTACAGATATTTTAGATTACGCACATTAGTGCGTTATGTTAAAATATCAGTTTAAATCTACAGTTTACACACCAAGAAACGATAAAAATAAAGAAATATTCCTTATATTTACATTCTTACCTGCGGTTTTTTTGTTATAAAAAATAAACCAACATTCTTTCGGCGTTATACTAGTAGACTTAACAGTCGGACAATGGATCCGCTAAACAGATGATTCAAATATGGAAAGGTTGTCAACTACAGGAATATAGTCCAAAGTAACATCGTTTTTATATTCCATTTCTGTGAGATATTTCAAATATTTTATGTTTTTAATGTTTTATCGTTGTATTTTAGTTAATTCTACCATATTCATATTTTACTGGAAAAATAGTCAAAACAGAAAAGAAAACAGTCATTGCACATTCACACTAATGGTGCATGTGTGCACCGGTCCGACTTTGCGTGATATGTATTCCTACGCGTCATCTTTGCACACATGTAAACGATGTGTTCGTTAGGTAAGGTTATTTATCCCATAACTACGCTTGTTTCACAACTGATATGGCACGTGATAAGATTCGTAGCAGTGTGTTATTGTTTTTGTTTTCACAACGTGGTGTGTAACTATTTTCTACGCCTCTGATTGGTCATTTGTGACGCCAAACAAATCTGATTGGCTAACCTCTGGTCTTTGACCACGGACTATTTTTTACTACTCTCACTTATTCTTATTTGTCGGCTGGCTTCAAAAGATCAACATGAACATGTTTTGTGGATTTGCCGATGGTCAACATTAGCATAACTGGGGAGAGATATGCTGGCACTGTGGGGTATTTTTTCTCTCCCAGAATGCCTCATTCAAGATGGCTGCCAATGGGGCAGCCATCTTGAATGAGGCATTCTGGGAGAGAAAAATACCCCACAGATGTCATCAATTCTCTCCACTGTATCTTGGTTTCAAGTTCTTTGTTGACACACTTTTGTTACTGACTGTGTACATCATATGTTTAAATATTGGTAACCCCCAAACTTTCTAGAATGAGGCTGTGAAGAATTCAACATGGCAGCCTCCATGTGTTTACACCAGCTCAGGATGTTTTAAACATATAAATATATATTTAAAATATAGCAGGTAAGTTGATTTTTAATCTTTTTAATCTTATCATAGAATATTTATTGTAAATATATGAGTATATTATAGAATGAAGCTGTTTTTATCATGATTTACGGAGACTGATTTGTTGATGCTCAAGTTATCATTGACTCAGTGTTACAGAGGTCATTTTTTGGAGATTACAGTAGATTTAAATAGTTTTTATTGTAAAATGTAATCATGTTAGTTCAAAATAATCATTCTGAGTTGATGTCTTCATAACAGTAGTAAAATAAAGGTTTTGTTTTGTTGTTAGAACTAAAAATACTACCATGGTAAAATGCTTTCACTTTCTATTCCCGGAACTTTCTAGATAGTGTGACGTCACAGCCATAACTGTCTTGAGTTGTACGGAGGTCTGACAAAAATGTCAAATAATGACAAAATTGACAAAATCATGACAAATTCATGACAAAACATGACAAAACATGACAAAATCATGACAACAGACCTTGTAGTCTAGAAGTCTACACAGTGACGACAGACCTTGTAGTCCACGAGCATAGCTTACCACCAAAATATCGAAAAATACGTCCAAGCAAAAATCACCACCGGTGCTATCTGTCAGAAGGTAGGAGTTCCTTATGACAAATCTTTATCCATGCAGGAACAGCTACAATTGTTCCAGTTACAACTACTGGATTGTCGCCAACATTAGACCAACACTTCCCTCTCTATTGCCTGGACAATCTTGAGGTATAATATCGAGATAATTCAGTGCATATCGACTACCAACAGCCATTGCTTCCCTGTATAATGCACACTAATCGTTTGTGTATTTTGTACAGCTTACCAGCAACATCTCGGTTTGTTGCCTTATGCGATTCTACATCTCGGGTTGTTGTCTTGTGCTATTCTACATATCGGGTTGTTGTCTTGTGCTATTCTTCATATCGGGTTGTTGTCTTGTGCTATTCTTCATATTGGGTTGTTGTCTTGTGCTATTCTACATATCGGGTTGTTGTTTTGTGCTATTCTACATATCGGGTTGTCTTGTGCTATTCTACATCTCGGGTGGTTGTCTTGTGCTATTCTTCATATCGGGTTGTTTTGTTCGATTCTACATCTTCAGTTGTTGTCTTGTGCTATTCTACATATCGGGTTGGTGTCTTGTGCTATTCTTCATTTTGGGTTGTTGTCTTGTGCTATTCTTCATATCGGGTTTTTTGTGGGATTCTACATCTCGGGTTGTTGTCTTGTGCTATTCTACATATCGGGTTGTTGTCTTGTGCTATTCTACATCTCGGGTTGTTTTGTGCTATTCTTCATATCGGGTTGTTGTTTTGTGCTATTCTACATATCGGGTTGTTGTCTTGTGCTATTCTACATCTCGGGTTGTTGTCTTGTGCTATTCTACATCTTCAGTTGTTGTCTTGTGCTATTCTACATATCGGGTTGTTGTCTTGTGCTATTCTTCATATCGGGTTGTTGTCTTGTGCTATTCTACATATCGGGTTGTTGTCTTGTGCTATTCTTCATATCGGGTTGTTGTCTTGTGCTATTCTACATATCGGGTTGTTGTCTTGTGCTATTCTACATACTGGCCTGTCCCGGGCGAGAGCCCAGGCCAGGACTGAGTGTCCAGGAGTGGCTCCCTGGAAACCGACTACATAATATAGTAACATCTAACCTGTTATAGTCCTAAGTCCTAGGTATGAGTATATATGATTGATTGATACATGATAATACGGAAGACGTCTGTCATATAGCCTAAGACAATATTAGATAACCATGTACAACATGTACCATTAATATCAGATCAACTACGTCAACAGGTAAACAGAGTTGGTGCCAAAGGGCAAATGTGTTATATAGAAATACAGATCTAGGAATATATTTAGATATAAAATCTGATATATATTTTTAACTAAATTTTAAAATAATTTATTATATTTCATTCGTCCCTTTGTCAAAAATGATTTCAAATTAGATATAATTTCGACATCATATAAGTAAATTCTAAAATAATTAATTATGTTGATATCGTCCCTTTGGCATAAATTATTGAAAAGTAAGAAAACTATAACATGTTTAGATTATTGTAAAACAAAAAATTAAAATAACGAAAGAAATTGTGGTGAAGGCTAGATACTTATACTAAATATTATGACGGTATAGTATTGAATGAAATGACATTCATTATACATTGCTTACATTTAGAATAAGAAATGAAGTTATATAGATACTAATAATGAATGGAATACTAATCATGAAGTAACATGATTACATTACGTAGTACGTAACAAAAATCATAAAGCAATAAAGCTTATAATGAAATGACATAGCAACATATATATTACTGATAGTAATATCAAATGTATTAATCAAATAACATTTAGTTTGTACTTTATATGTGTACAAAAACTTTAAATGTGTACTTGAAATGCATTAAATTATATCAACAAAAGATAAGTATTAAATTCACACAATATTTTCTTCACACAGTTCACTTGTTGTAATTCCAGTATTAATGTCCAACGTAATTAAAGAAATGTTTATGTACTGTTATTAAAATGAATGTTAAAATTAAATGGCGTGGAAACGATGTACAACCATCTGAAAATCCAACTGTGACTTCTCGCACTCCAATTAGGCTGAGAATATGTGGAAAAAACCGTTCAGGAAGTTCCGTGTATTGTGAAGATGTTCCTCTTCAGAAATGGAAGTGGTATATCCTTTTTCCTCGGCAATTGTACTGCATCGAGTATTCCAAATCCGTCGAATAATCTTGTTAAGTGTTAGTGGATGTGTAGATGTAGATATTTCTTCTTCGGACAAGGAAATGTAGACTTATTTTCCCTGGCATTTGAACTGCATCAGGTATTTCCTTATCCGTTGAAGTATGGTGCGTTGTTATGTCGTTCGAGTACAGTAGATTATATTTTAGATATCAGTGCGTGTATTATCACGTCACTATCTCTGACTCTGACATAATATGGAAACAGTTCAAATTACAAATTAAAACCTCGTGTTGGAATCACGTTAGGCTGAACTCTCCATTGTTGTTGATATAGGTGAAGACGTCTCTTCGGTATATATGAATAAATAAAATTGTTGTAATATATAAAATAGTGTCTCTTCAGTTGAAGATAGCATACATGAAGTCGAAGCCTCTTCTGATATGTTGAGGATGATATGATGAAAATGTTGGAACTTCTGTATGAAAAACACAGCACATAAACAATTCGATAAAACGTTGAAGAAAAGTTACAATATTGATGATGCATTAATCCTCTTCGATAACTGGAGGTGGCATTATGGATTGAAGACGTGGGTCAATTGGCGTTTGTTGGTACGATGGTGGTATCAATGGAACTGCCGCTGGTGAAGTAACTGGTGTCACAATTTACAGGTGTTGCAGATTTAAACTTCCTTCTAATCTTAGTAAACATTTGCCGTACATTAAAACTAATGCTATTGTAATAATGCTTTGAATTTCAATTACGTATATAAAATGCGGTGTAAAACATTATGTAAAAAACAACAAATACTAACTCAATTGTGATATACGTAGGTAATTGGATTAAATATTCTTTATGGTGTTTTTGAAATAGGGAAACTATACATCATAATTTTCAGATTAACTAGACTATACACATTTTAGTTTTACATGTCGCTATTTACTGATAATGAAAAAAATAGCTTGAGGGCTTATTCAAGCTTTATATACCTCGCTCTCCAATTAGGCTGAGGCTAAAAAAAATAAATGTAATGAATTATAAAAAAAAAAAATAAGATAGCAGCAAGTAACACTAAAATTTTAAGAAATTACTTTGATTCATTGAATACTAACTTTCATGAAATACATAATTTGCTAACTGTTTCAAACATGAAGATATGAATAAAAAAAATGTGCTTGTTGTGTCGTCTACCGTACACAAAATCAAGCCTGATATGTCGCACTCCAATTAGGCTGACACGAAAACAAAATGGATGAAATGAAATTTACCAGAAAAATTCCTAGTTATGTATTTGTGTAATATGTATACATTCAGATACTCTCGAAACATAATTTTCGGCATAAATTCAAGAGGTATTCCAAAATCCGTAGTAGTAATACATTTATAAACGATGTTCTGGTCGGAATACATTGAAACCGAGTGTTTCTGATCTGATAATGCACGTGTATGTGTAGTATGATGTCAAAGGAGAACAGTACATTTATCATACCATGTATATATTGTGTGTGCGTAAAACCGCATCACTATCTCTGAACTCCGACAATATGATGATGTTTCATTTACTTTATAATCCCCGTGTTAAATCACGTGGGCGAAACTCATCATAGGATCAATGTGTAAAGATGTAAAATTTATATATGTAAAAATGTAAAAACAATTAATATTAAAGTATATAGGAATTTTCTGGTAATGCTATGAAAACAGTGCAATTTAGATAATTCATAAAAAATAATAATTATGGTAAGAAAAATGTTTGTTTTAGTTTAATTCAAAAATGAAACATATAATTACTTAGGTATAACTAACCTAAAGTGATGTTAAAAAAATTATATAGCTATCAATGGCAAATGTTTACGAAGATAGTCAGAAGTCAAATCAACGTACCTGCATCTTGTTAACAGTAGACATAATAGGTGGTTGGTGATAGTATAGCAGTTTTATGGCGTAGATTCGTATAGTGGAAACTTCATGTTGTGTCCGTTTTCCGTCCAGCTTCGCTCCGAGGTCGCGGCATCAGTATAATGAAATGACTCTTCTTTCTTGGATGGTATTTTTATTAAGGGTATACATACATATATACATACATATAACACCTCTGTACATGTATCTGTACTGGCCTGTCCCGGGCGAGAGCCCAGCCCAGGACTGAGTGTCCAGGAGTGGCTCCCTGGAAACCGACTACATAATATAGTAACATCTAACCTTTTATAGTCCTAAGTCCTAGGTATGAGTATATATGATTGATTGATACATGATAATACGGAAGACGTCTGACATATAGCCTAAGGTAACATTAGATAACCATGTACAACATGTACTATTAATATCAGATCAACTACGTCAACAGGTAAACAGAGTTGGTGCCAAAGGGCAAATGTGTTATATAGAAATACAGATCTAGGAATATTTTTAGATATAAAATATGATATATATTTTTAACTAAATTTTAAAATAATTTATTATATTTCATTGTGCTATTCTTCATATCGGGTTGTTGTTTTGTGCTATTCTACATATCGGGTTGTTGTCTTGTGCTATTCTACATATCGGGTTGTTGTCTTGTGCTATTCTACATATCGCGTTCTTGCCATGAGCGATTCTACATATCGGGTTCTTGCCATGAGCGTTTCTACATATCGGGTTGTTGTTTTGTGCTATTCTACATATCGGGTTGTTGCCATGAGCGATTCTACATTGACGTAAGATAACCACCTTGCAGTTTGATTCAAACATTGCAAAAACTCGATCATCGATTTCTTACCTACAATTCATTCGTTTACAATGCCTCACCCATTGCAGTGTGTCGGTGTTTACATAAATAAATATACTGACATATAAGTTGCCGCATGTTTTATAAATATTGTATATTTTGTATATTTATTCATATTTTTATATGTTTTGTTGTAAAGCTAGCATAGATAACGCATTAACTTATTTTATTTTATTTCTACCTGTTTTAATTACTATGTTGTTAACTAGGGTCATTAGAATATACAGTATTACAAAGCTATCTTTTCGGATGAATTACCATGTTCGTATCAGGTGTCCGACAGTTCTGTCTTACACATACTCATGTAATTTACAGTCAATTAAAACAAATTAAAGATATTTTTATCACATAACACAGAAAACTGACATTTTGAAAAAGTTCGAAACGTGGAGGACATAATCAAACGGATCCAGTTATTCATGCCGTCACGGTCGACCGAGTTTAAACACACTACATGTACTTGTATGCTAATGACATACACTACGTATACATGTATGCTAATGACATACACTACATAACCAGCCAGCGCTGTGATAAAACACCTGTACCAAGGGTTGATGTATGTATATTATTCCAGTGATCATTTTTAAAACGTATAGTGATAATGTAATGCATGTAAATAGATTGTCGATCATTTTCGTCAATTTATCATTTCAGATAGGTCTATACACGAAAATGACTTCGTACCATATGAAGCGTGAATGATTGGTACCTAATTTAGACAACTTGTCTACCTTTTTAGGTTTCTACGCCGTACAATCCTATTTCTATCTATACCCATGTTAGGAAAATAAGTATCGATTTGTCCACCTATTTTAAAAGAGCACAAGACGAACATGTCCAGCTGCTTAAGGAATTAAAACATTATCATATTTATTCAAGCGATTAAAATCAATTTCTAAACAAACATTTTTGGTGGGTTTTTTTTTGTATTCTTACTTTTCATACGTCATTCTATAAAACTGAGACACAATAATAAATGTCTTCGTGTCATAAATAATTCACGTTGTTTTATCGGTAATGAAACATGTGCTTTCTTCGTCCATCGTCTTAAATCTTTAATCAACTTAATGTATTCATAATTTTAGATGAAATGAATAATCCAGTATTACAGTAGATCATCTATACATTTCATATAAAGAAAGTAATATGATACATTTAAGATTTAAAAAGTTCACATAACTATGTTAATTACGTCAGAGAATCACCTACCTTACAGCTGTAATAATAACGACACGTGTATAAGCCGCCGCTCTCAAACCCTATGGCTGTTGTAATAAAGAATGTCAACGTCCCTTCAGTAATATGTATACTCCAATGAGGTTGTCGACCCGCCTCGTGTGTTAATCGACAGCAAGGACAATATGTATTAATGTAACTATATATATAACTCATCGGCAGTCCTGTAGGCATGATGTCATGTAGTATGCAGCCGAAATACAAAGATCGTTTTAAAAACATATCCACGAGAAATCAGATCGTTTTAATAACACATACGACTTCTACTGGCCCCACAACACATACCACTTGTACTGGCCCCACAACACATACCACTTGTACTGGCCCCACAACACATACCACTTGTACTGGCCCCACAATACATACCACTTGTAATGGCACCACAACATTTACCACTTGTACTGGCACCACAACACATACCACTTGTACTGGCCTCACAACACATACCACTTGTACTGGCCTCACAACACATACCACTTGTACTGGCCTCACAATACATACCACTTGTACTGGCACCACAATACATACCACTTGTACTGGCACCACAATACATACCACTTGTACTGGCCTCACAACATATACCACTTGTACTGGCACCACAATACATACCACTTGTACTGGCACCACAACACATACCACTTGTACTGGCCCCACAATACATACCACTTGTACTGTCCCCACAACACATACCACTTGTACTGGCCTCACAACACATACCACTTGTACTGGCCCCACAACACATACCACTTGTACTGGCCCCACAACACATACCACTTGTACTGGCCTCACAATACATACCACTTGTACTGGCCTCACAACATATACCACTTGTACTGGCCCCACAACATTTACCACTTGTACTGGCCCCACAGCATATACCACTTGTACTGGCCTCACAACACATACCACTTGTACTGGCCCACAACACATACCACTTGTACTGGACCCACAACACATACCACTTGTACTGGCCCCACAACACATACCACTTGTACTGGCCCCACAACACATACCACTTGTACTGGCCCCACAATACATATCACTTGTACTGTCCCCACAATACATACCACTTGTACTGGCCTCACAACACATACCACTTGTACTGGCACCACAATACATACCACTTGTACTGGCCCCACAACACATACCACTTGTACTGGCCCCACAATACATACCACTTGTACTGGCCCCACAATACATACCAATTGTACTGGCCTCACAACATATACCACTTGTACTGGCCCCACAACATTTACCACTTGTACTGGCACCACAACATATACCACTTGTACTGGCCCCACAATACATACCACTTGTACTGGCCTCACAACACATACCACTTGTACTGGCCCCACAACATTTACCACTTGTACTGGCCCCACAATACATACCACTTGTACTGGCCCCACAACACATACCACTTGTACTGGCCTCACAACACATACCACTTGTACTGGCCCACAACACATATCACTTGTACTGGCCTCACAACACATACCACTTGTACTGGCCTCACAACACATACCACTTGTACTGGCCCCACAATACATACCACTTGTACTGGCCCCACAATACATACCAATTGTACTGGCCTCACAACATATACCACTTGTACTGGCCCCACAACATTTACCACTTGTACTGGCCCCACAGCATATACCACTTGTACTGGCCTCACAACACATACCACTTGTACTGGCCCACAACACATACCACTTGTACTGGCCCCACAACACATACCACTTGTACTGGCCCCACAACACATACCACTTGTACTGGCCCCACAACATATACCACTTGTACTGTCCCCACAACATATATCACTTGTACTGTCCCCACAACATATATCACTTGTACTGTCCCTACAATACATACCACTTGTACTGGCCCCACAACATATACCACTTGTACTGGCCCCACAATACATACCACTTGTACTGTCCCCACAACATATATCACTTGTACTGTCCCCACAACATATACCACTTGTACTGTCCCCACAATACATACCACTTGTACTGGCCCCACAACACATACCACTTGTACTGGCCTCACAATACATACCACTTGTACTGGCCTCACAATACATACCACTTGTACTGGCCCCACAACACATACCACTTGTACTGTCCTCACAACACATACCACTTGTACTGTCCCCACAATACATACCACTTGTACTGTCCCCACAATACATACCACTTGTACTGGCCTCACAATACATACCAATTGTACTGGCCCCACAACATATACCACTTGTACTGGCCTCACAACACATACCAATTGTACTGGCCCCACAAAACATACCACTTGTACTGGCCCCACAATACATACCACTTGTACTGGCCCCACAACACATATCACTTGTACTGGCCTCACAACACATACCCCTTGTACTGTCCCTACAACACATACCACTTGTACTGTCCCCACAATACATACCACTTGTACTGGCACCACAACACATACCACTTGTACTGGCCTCACAACACATACCACTTGTACTGGCCCCACAATACATACCACTTGTACTGGCCCCACAATACATACCACTTGTACTGGCCTCACAACACATACCACTTGTACTGGCCCCACAATACATACCACTTGTACTGGCCCCACAACATATACCACTTGTACTGGCCCCACAACCTATACCACTTGTACTGGCCCCACAATACATACCACTTGTACTGGCCCCACAATACATACCACTTGTACTGGCCTCACAATACATACCATTGTACTGGCCTCATTTACACTCTCCCAACAGGTATACTGGTATCAAACCATGGATAAATAACAACATTAGGCTTAAGATGAGGCAGAGAAACAGAATACACAAAAAGGCTAAAATAAATAATAATCCTCACTATTGGCAAAGATTTCGCACCCTTAGAAATGAAACTGTTGACCTGATCCGTGAAGCAAAGGCAAATTACATAAAAAAAAATGAAAACTCTCTGAACGATAACTTAGTCTCCCCAGACAAATGGTGGAAGATAGCAAAATCTATCACAAACTTCTCTAATAAATCCTCCTCTATCCCCCCTCTTGAATTAAATAACCAGGTCATTCATCACCCAATTGATAAAGCTGAAGTCCTGAACAATCACTTCACTAATATCTCTACTTCAACACCTAACCTTGAACTTCCCCAAACTGCACAAAACTTTATCCCAATTTCACTAACACATATTCAAGTCACTGAACAAGATGTCTCTGATCAAATTAACATTCTTAATGCTAATAAGCCACCAGGCCCTGATGGCGTTATTCCAAAAATTGTTAAAAAACTGAACTCTTCTCTAAAACTACCACTTACACTATTATTTAATAAATCTTTAGAATCAGGGATTGTACCTAATAGTTGGAAACAAGCAAATATTAATGCTATTTACAAAGGAAATGGTTCTACTAATGATGTCCTAAATTACAGACCTATATCAATAACTTCTTGTTTTAGTAAATTGATGGAAAAAGTTGTTTTTAAATATCTTCATAATTACCTTGTTGAAAACTCTATTATAACTAAGCATCAGTCTGGATTTACACCAGGTGACTCTACAGTCAATCAGTTATTATTCATATATAATGAAATTGTTAGTAATATGGATCAGGGAAAGGTGTTAAGGTTTGTATTTTGTGACATCAGTAAAGCCTTTGACCGAGTTTGGCACCAAGGTCTTCTTCAAAAACTAAAAAATTATGGAATTGATGGAAATTTACTTGTCTGGATTCAAAGTTATCTTACAGATAGATTGCAAAGAGTTAGCACTGAAGGTTATTTCTCTCAATTCAAGGTTATTAATGCAGGGGTTCCTCAGGGATCTGTTCTTGGCCCACTTCTCTTTCTTCTTTACATAAATGATATCACAGAAAATGTTAATACTAATCTTAAGCTTTTTGCAGATGACACTTCCCTTTACATAATCATTGATGAAAACCCCGCTCAAGCTGCACAAGCACTAACCTCTGACCTTACTAACATAAGTGAATGGGCAAACATATGGGACATCAAATTTAACCCCAATAAAACTAAATCAGTCATATTTTCAAGGAAACAAGACACAAATCACCCAACATTAACTTTTCAAAACAGCCAGATTACTGACACTACATCACATACACACCTAGGGCTCACCCTTAAAGATGATGCATCATGGAGACAACATATTCAGAACATATATGAAAAAGCATACAGCAGACTTAACATTCTTCGATACATAAAAACAAAAGTCAATCGAAAAACATTAATCAAAATTTACACTGCTTTTATTAGGCCAATATTAGAATACGCTGACATTGTTTGGGATAACTGCACACAACAATCTGCCGATCTTCTGGAATCAATACAATTAGAAGCAGCAAGAATCATCACAGGCCTTCGCTCTGGCACTTCACATATTAAACTGTATACGGAACTTGGTTGGGAAACTCTGGCTGCCAGAAGAATGAAACATAAACATATTATGATGTATAAACTAATGCATGGACTCGCACCGCAATATTTACAAGATATATTGATTCCATTTACTAACAATCCTAATGATAATACTTATCCTCTCCGACACATCAGACTTTTTAACCCACCTTTATGCAGAACTAATAGCTACTTTGATAGTTTCTTCCCGTCTATGTGCCGCACAGCTAACAACACAGATACTAACTACTCTGATTAGCCCTCACTTGCAAGCTTTAAACATAAACTAAATAATAATAACACATTGGAAATTGAATCTTTTAAAATCTTTAAAACTGAAGGAAACAGAAGGGCGAACATAATTTTAACTCAGCTTAGAAATTATTGCAGTGATCTAAATTTTGATTTAAACCAGGACCATTTAACAGACAATCCTTTATGTAATTGTTCAGATGACCGTGAATCAGTTTCTCATTTTTTTCTAGATTGTCCTCTACATAATGATTTGCGGATAAATTTGTTTACTTCCCCCAATAATTTTAATATTGACCATAACCATATTTGTATTAACATTATTTTCAATGGATGTCCTAGTTGTGATGGAAATATTAACAGAGTAATACTTAATGATGTCCAAAATTTTACAGGAAAATCTCATCGTTTTAACTTATATAAGATCTAGAAAGCCATCATACTGTTCATCTTGAAAAATACTACTTCTTAATGAAATTAATAATTTTTAACTTAAGTTAAATATCATATATATATATATGAACCCAGTGGAACATAGCTGATATTTATTTATGTATTAAAAAATACTTGCATTGATTTTAGTTCCTGTTTTCTATATATTAAATCAGTGTGTGAATAAAGCCATTAACTACAGTATTATCAAAATTACATAAATTATATGCATAGAAAATTCCTATACAGTTCAGGTGGTGTTGACCTGTGCAATATAGGCACATGGACTTTTGGTCTAGCCACCTGTTACTGTCTCTATATTAATTAACTTTGATGTCTACAATTGTTTATTTATTTCATTCGGAACTGAATCACTGTTATATTTGTTTATATTTATATTAAAGTGTGTATGTGTGTGTGCAAGTGCTTTATGTAACATATTCTGTGTTTATCTTGTGTTGAAAAATAGTTACTTCCCTTAATTCCTTTGTTTATATTATGTAGTTCATTTCAAAATATTTAGACCAATTAATTTAAAAGATTGTAATTATATTTGATCACTCAATCCACCATGGAAAGAATTTATATAGGCTTGCCTGTTATTCGATCCAATTGATATTAACATCATGTCAATAAAATTTGTTGAAATGAAAAATCAAACCATCACATCAACGTCAAACTGTATTCGAATGTAAATGCATATAAATAACATATTTACATGTTTTCTAAGGATTAAAGTGCCTTCTTGTGGTTTTATCAAAAAATGAAATTCAGTATGGTATCTATGTTTGTTCCATAGACCACGACTAAATGGCAATATCATATTGAAATATATCCTCTGACAAAAGCACTAGAAACACACTTAATTCATATAATTACTATTCATACCTTACCTTTTTGCGCTTAAAATAGTTTGCTCAATCACACTTTGAGATATCGTTTGGTTTAGACAGGTTCTTGTAACAGCCGTCACGTGATATCGGGAATGTGCTTGCAAAGTTATCTTCAAAACATAAAAAAGTACATTTGATGAAATAAAATATAAAATTTATTCATTTTACAACAATTGCGAAACAAGTTATACCAGCTTACAATAATCACGCTTGTTGCCCGGATGGAAGGTTGCGAGGGTTTGTACTGTGGTAGGAAACCGGAGTACCCGGGGAAAACACACTTTATCAACGCTTATTTCAAAAGACATGTTTTTTGTCAGTATTCCATCGAGAAAAGATGACATCATGGTCGATTGTGGAACAGTTCAGTCCAAAGAGATCCGCGACACACAGCAGTAAAAGTCAGGTAAGGAACACAAACTCGAAAAATCAATCGTATCTGATTTGATTAATTATTTTCAGATGATTCCCAAAGACATGCTGTTCTAACGTATTTGGTTACTCTTGGAAATTGATCGGTTTCAATACAGTGCAAGAAAACAAAAACAAAACAAAAAAAGAAAACCAAATAAATAAATAAATAATAAAAAATCAAAAACATCATCATCGTTGTCAAACAGCTGGTTCAAGATCTGATCACGAATTGAATGTACAGACAAAGGTGAAGTCCTAACTGAGTCCATACACGGTACTGCTTGATGTTGTTTTACATTATCTCATCTATTCAAATAAAACGAATAAAAAACAATGAAAACCCCATTATCATATGCATCCTTCGTGCACGTTCTTACGACCATTATATATATATATATATATGTCAAGTAGTAATAACGACAGTACATATTTACCTGTGTTTTGATAACGGAGCAGATTGCCTCGAAAATTTGACAATTTACTTGTCTGTACTGTCGTTATTACTACTTGACATATATCTATTTCTAGTAATACGCATCCAACGTTTGTTAAGATCCGGTACCTATATTGGTTTATACCGTCGTTATTACTTACTAGACCCTATAGGCATGTTGGATGCGTATTACTAGAATAGATATATGTCAAGTAGTAATAACGATATATATTCGGTCATGCCTTAAATCACAATTACGAAAAAGATCATTGCCAAACTATTGGATAATATATAAATCAAGGTAAAGGAGCAGGTCTAGATGGTATGAAACCAAGAATTCTAAAAGAGCTTTCCATTGAGATAGCTCCAACTCTTCAAAACATCTCTAACAAGTCACCTGATATAAGGAATTATAATAAAGATCACCAATTTAACAAAAAAAAAAAAAAAACTAATACCATGAACCATGCTCGCCATCATAGCATATTATATCCACTTCAACAGGACTTGTTACAAAGTCGTGTGAGAGTCAGCCGATAGAGTTTTAGGTGATACTTCTCAGGCTGTAGACAATGGTAAACACCAAGGACTCTCTAAATCCCCTGGAACAGTTAATGATTTATAGAATACTTCTCAGGCTGTAGACAATGGTAAACACCAAGGACTCTCTAAATCCCCTGGAACAGTTAATGATTTATAGAATACCTCTCAGGCTGTAGACAATGGTAAACACCAAGAACTCTCTAAATCCCCTGGAACAGTTAATGATTTATAGAATACTTCTCAGGCTGTAGACAATGGTAAAAACCAAGTACTCTCTAAATCACATGGAACAGTTAATGATTTATAGAATACTTCTCAGGCTGCAGACAATGGTAAACACCAAGGACTCTCTAAATCCCCTGGAACAGTTAATCATTTAGAAGATACTTCTCAGGCTGTAGACAATGGTAAACACCAAGGACTCTCTAAATCCCCTGGAACAGTTAATGATTTATAGAATACTTCTCAGGCTGTAGGCAATGGTAAACATCAAGGACTCTCTTAATCCCCTGGAACAGTTAATGATTTATAGAATACTTCTCAGGCTGTAGACAATGGTAAACATCAAGGACTCTCTTAATCCCCTGGAACAGTTAATGATTTATAGAATACTTCTCAGGTTGTAGACAATGGTAAACACCAAGGACTCTCTAAATCCCCTGGAACAGTTAATGATTTATAGAATACCTCTCAGGCTGTAGACAATGGTAAACACCAAGGACTCTCTAAATCCCCTGGAACAGTTAATGATTTATAGAATACTTCTCAGGCTGTAGACAATGGTAAACATCAAGGACTCTCTTAATCCCCTGGAACAGTTAATGATTTATAGAATACTTCTCAGGTTGTAGACAATGGTAAACACCAAGGACTCTCTAAATCCCCTGGAACAGTTAATGATTTATAGAATACCTCTCAGGCTGTAGACAATGGTAAACACCAAGGACTCTCTAAATCCCCTGGAACAGTTAATGATTTATAGAATACTTCTCAGGCTGTAGACAATGGTAAAAACCAAGTACTCTCTAAATCCCCTGGAACAGTTAATGATTTATAGAATACTTCTCAGGCTGTAGACAATGGTAAACACCAAGGACTCTCTAAATCCCCTGGAACAGTTAATGATTTATAGAATACTTCTCAGGCTGTAGGCAATGGTAAACATCAAGGACTCTCTTAATCCCCTGGAACAGTTAATGATTTATAGAATACTTCTCAGGCTGTAGACAATGGTAAACATCAAGGACTCTCTTAATCCCCTGGAACAGTTAATGATTTATAGAATACTTCTCAGGTTGTAGACAATGGTAAACACCAAGGACTCTCTAAATCCCCTGGAACAGTTAAGGATTTATAGAATACTTCTCAGATTGTAGACAATGGACTCTCTAAATCCCCTGGAACAGTTAATGATTTATAGAATACTTCTCAGGCTGTAGACAATGGTAAACGCCAAGGACTCTCTAAATCCCCTGGAACAGTTAATGATTTATAGAATACTTCTCAGGCTGTAGACAATGGTAAACACCAAGGACTCTCTAAATCCCTTGGAACAGTTAATCATTTATAGAATACTTCTCAGGCTGTAGACAATGGTAAACACCAAGGACTCTCTTAATCCCCTGGAACAGTTAATGATTTATAGAATACTTCTCAGGCTGTAGACAATGGTAAACACCAAGGACTCTCTAAATCCCCTGGAACAGTTAATGATTTATAGAATACTTCTCAGGCTGTAGACAATGGTAAACACCAAGGACTCTCTAAATCCCCTGGAACAGTTAATGATTTATAGAATACTTCTCAGGCTGTAGACAATGGTAAACACCAAGGACTCTCTAAATCCCCTGGGACAGTTAATGATTTATAGAATACTTCTCAGGCTGTTGACAATGGTAAACGCCAAGGACTCTCTAAATCCCCTGGAACAGTTAATCATTTAGAAGATACTTCTCATGCTGTAGACAATGGTAAACACCAAGGACTCTCTAAATCCCCTGGAACATTTAATGATTTATAGAATACCTCTCAGGCTGTAGACAATGGTAAACACCAAGGACTCTCTAAATCCCCTGGAACAGTTAATGATTTATAGAATACTTCTCAGGCTGTAGATAATGGTAAACACCAAGGACTCTCTAAATCCCCTGGAACAGTTAATCATTTATAGAATACTTCTCAGGCTGTAGACAATGGTAAGCACCAAGGACTCTCTAAATCCCCCGGAACAGTTAATCATTTATAGAATACTTCACAGGCTGTAGACAATGGTAAACACCGAGGACTCTCTAAATCCCCAGGGACAGTTAATGATTTATAGAATATCTCTCAGGCTGTAGACAATGGTAAACACCAAGGACTCTCTAAATCCCCTGGAACAGTTAATCATTTATAGAATACCTCTCAGACTGTAGACAATGGTAAACACCAAGGACTCTCTAAATCCCCTGGAACAGTTAATCATTTAGAAGATACTTCTCAGGCTGTAGACAATGGTAAACACCAAGGACTCTCTAAATCCCCTGGAACAGTTAATGATTTATAGAATACTTCTCAGGCTGTAGACAATGGTAAGCACCAAGGACTCTCTAAATCCCCTGGAACAGTTAATCATTGATAGAATACTTCACAGGCTGTAGACAATGGTAAACACCGAGGACTCTCTAAATCCCCAGGGACAGTTAATGATTTATAGAATATCTCTCAGGCTGTAGACAATGGTAAACACCAAGGACTCTCTAAATCCCCTGGAACAGTTAATCATTTATAGAATACCTCTCAGACTGTAGACAATGGTAAACACCAAGGACTCTCTAAATCCCCTGGAACAGTTAATGATTTATAGAATACTTCTCAGGCTGTAGACAATGGTAAACACCAAGGACTCTCTAAATCCCCTGGAACAGTTAATGATTTATAGAATACCTCTCAGGCTGTAGACAATGGTAAACGCCAAGGACTCTCTAAATCCCCTGGAACAGTTAATGATTTATAGAATACTTCTCAGGCTGCAGACAATGGTAAACACCAAGGACTCTCTAAATCCCCTGGAACAGTTAATGATTTATAGAATACCTCTCAGGCTGTAGACAATGGTAAACACCAAGGACTCTCTAAATCCCCTGGAACAGTTAATCATTTATAGAATACTTCTCAAGCTGTAGACAATGGTAAACACCAAGGACTCTCTAAATCCCCTGGAACAGTTAATGATTTATAGAATACCTCTCAGGCTGTAGACAATGGTAAACACCAAGGACTCTCTAAATCCCCTGGAACAGTTAATGATTTCTAGAATACCTCTCAGGCTGTAAGCAATGGTAAACACCAAGGACTCTCTAAATCCCCTGGAACAGTTAATGATTTATAGAATACTTCTCAGATTGTAGACAATGGTAAACACCAAGGACTCTCTAAATCCCCTGGAAAACAGTTAATGATTTATAGAATACTTCTCAGGCTGTAGACAATGGTAAACGCCAAGGACTCTCTAAATCCCCTGGAACAGTTAATGATTTATAGAATACTTCTCAGGCTGTAGACAATGGTAAACACCAAGGACTCTCTAAATCCCCTGGAACAGTTAATCATTTATAGAATACTTCTCAGGCTGTAGACAATGGTAAACACCAAGGACTCTCTAAATCCCCTGGAACAGTTAATGATTTATAGAATACTTCTCAGGCTGTAGACAATGGTAAACACCAAGGACTCTCTAAATCCCCTGGAACAGTTAATGATTTATAGAATACTTCTCAGGCTGTAGACAATGGTAAACACCAAGGACTCTCTAAATCCCCTGGAACAGTTAATGATTTATAGAATACCTCTCAGGCTGTAGGCAATGGTAAACACCAAGGACTCTCTAAATCCCCTGGAAGAGTTAATGATTTATAGAATACCTCTCAGGCTGTAGGCAATGGTAAACACCAAGGACTCTCTAAATCCCCTGGAAGAGTTAATCATTTATAGAATACTTCTCAGATTGTAGACAATGGTAAACACCAAGGACTCTCTAAATCCCCTGGAACAGTTAATGATTTATAGAATACTTCTCAGGCTGTAGACAATGGTAAACACCAAGGAATCTCTAAATCCCCTGGAACAGTTAATGATTTAGAAGATACTTCTCAGATTGTAGACAATGGTAAACACCAAGGACTCTCTAAATCCCCTGGAACAGTTAATCATTTATAGAATACCTATCATGCTGTAGACAATGATAAACGCCAAGGACTCTCTAAATCCTTTGGAACAATTTATCATTCCTTACTCTGTCATAAGCCCATACACTAAGGACTATCAAATTCAAATTCAAATTGATTGTATTCTTTTTTTTTCACATACTGACATGATGTAGAGAGAAAAACGTATTTACAACATATAAATACAATTATAGTAGTATTCTTAGTTGACACACAGTACTGTTTCACAACATAACCTTTTCATTTCTATGGAAATTAAAAAAAAAATCCCAATGAAGACTTCGGCATTTCTTTGGTGTCTTTCTAGTATTATTTTGGTTGCCTCCTATCATCAACACTTTAGACCCTTTGCATTACTGACGAGTCCTAGACGAACGAAACAACTGTTTGGTGCAGTATAACTAATTTCTACTGTATCTAACTGTTTGGTGCAGTATAACTAATTTCTACTGTATCTAACTGTTTGGTGCAGTATAACTAATTTCTACTGTATCTAACTGTTTGGTGCAGTATAACTTATTTCTACTATATCTAACTCATTGGTGCAGTATAACTAATTTCTACTGTATCTAACTGTTTGGTGCTGTATAACTAATTTCTACTGTATCTAACTGTTTGGTGCAGTATAACTCATTTCTACTGTATCTAACTGTTTGGTGCAGTATAACTAATTTCTACTGTATCTACCTGTTTGGTGCAGTATAACTAATTTCTACTGTATCTACCTGTTTGGTGCTGTATAACTAATTCCTACTGTATCTAACTCATTGGTGCAGTATAACTAATTTCTACTGTATCTAACTGTTTGGTGCAGTATAACTAATTTCTACTGTATCCAACTGTTTGGTGCAGTATAACTCATTTCTACTGTATCTAACTGTTTGGTGCAGTATAACTAATTTCTACTGTATCTAACTGTTTGGTGCAGTATAACTAATTTCTACTGTATCTAACTGTTTGGTGCAGTATAACTAATTTCTACTGTATCTAACTGTTTGGTGCAGTATAACTTATTTCTACTGTATCTAACTGTTTGGTGCAGTATAACTAATTCCTACTGTATCTAACTGTTTGGTGCAGTATAACTTATTTCTACTGTATCTAACTGTTTGGTGCAGTATAACTAATTTCTACTGTATCTAACTGTTTGGTGCAGTATAACTAATTTCTACTGTATCTAACTGTTTGGTGCAGTATAACTAATTTCTACTGTATCTAACTGTTTGGTGCAGTATAACTAATTTCTACTGTATCTAACTGTTTGGTGCAGTATAACTAATTTCTACTGTATCTAACTCATTGGTGCAGTATAACTAATTTCTACTGTATCTATATAACTGTTTGGTGCAGTATAACTAATTTCTACTGTATCTACCTGTTTGGTGCAGTATAACTAATTTCTACTGTATCTAACTGTTTGGTGCAGTATAACTAATTTCTACTGTATCTAACTGTTTGGTGCTGTATAACTAATTTCTACTGTATCTACCTGTTTGGTGCAGTATAACTAATTTCTACTGTATCTATATAACTGTTTGGTGCAGTATAACTAATTTCTACTGTATCTACCTGTTTGGTGCAGTATAACTAATTTCTACTGTATCTACCTGTTTGGTGCTGTATAACTAATTCCTACTGTATCTACCTGTTTGGTGCAGTATAACTAATTTCTACTGTATCTACCTGTTTGGTGCAGTATAACTAATTTCTACTGTATCTACCTGTTTGGTGCAGTATAACTAATTTCTACTGTATCTAACTGTTTGGTGCAGTATAACTAATTGATACTGTATCTATAACTGTTTGGTGCTGTATAACTAATTCCTACTGTATCTAACTGTTTGGTGCAGTATAACTAATTTCTACTGTATCTACCTGTTTGGTGCAGTATAACTAATTTCTACTGTATCTACCTGTTTGGTGCTGTATAACTAATTCCTACTGTATCTACCTGTTTGGTGCAGTATAACTAATTTCTACTGTATCTACCTGTTTGGTGCAGTATAACTAATTTCTACTGTATCTACCTGTTTGGTGCAGTATAACTAATTTCTACTGTATCTACCTGTTTGGTGCAGTATAACTAATTTCTACTGTATCTACCTGTTTGGTGCTGTATAACTAATTCCTACTGTATCTATAACTGTTTGGTGCAGTATAACTAATTTCTACTGTATCTACCTGTTTGGTGCTGTATAACTAATTCCTACTGTATCTAACTGTTTGGTGCTGTATAACTAATTCCTACTGTATCTACCTGTTTGGTGCAGTATAACTAATTTCTACTGTATCTAACTGTTTGGTGCAGTATAACTAATTTCTACTGTATCTACCTGTTTGGTGCTGTATAACTAATGTCTACTGTATCTAACTGTTTGGTGCAGTATAACTAATGTCTACTGTATCTAACTGTTTGGTGCAGTATAACCAATTTCTATTGTATCTAACTGTTTGGTGCAGTATAACTAATTCCTACTGTATCTAACTGTTTGGTGCAGTATAACTAATTTCTACTGTATCTAACTCAATTTGTTTTGAAATGTTTCGATATCTTAAGTGTCTTTTCTACAGTGTTTCTATTGTTCCTTCAGCTTCATTGGGCACATCCATTATCTTCAACTTGTGTAAATTGGACAGAACCCGTCAAACATGTTATCCCGTTGTGTAATGGCGCTGGACCATCGCGCCAAACTGTACGTGGCCTACTGATTCTATCGAAAAATAAAGTTCAGTGGCCTTTGGCTGATATCAATATATTCTTTTTTTTATTATTATTATATCGATTATGCAAGGAAGTGTACTATGTAATTAGAAACAGCCTACCCTGTCGTACGATGTTAGAAACAGCCTGTCACACATTTAACAGATGTCGCTTGGTGCTGAAGTTCTAGAAGGCTGACTGGGTGTCCACATCGTCCCAATATTAAAAGGACAAGAGTCATGCTACTACTATAGTGCTGTGTCATTGACGGCTTTCTGTCGTAAGATCATGGGGACACACCCTTCTTGGAGACATCCTAAAATAAAACACCTCGAGGGAAACAACATTCCGTCACAGCATGGATTCAGAAGTAGCAAATAGTCCGAGACACAACTGATCTATAAAGTTTGCTAGTGTGATTGCGAAGGAAAACAAAAAGATGTCTTTTGGACTTGTACAAAGCTTTTGACAAGGTCGTGTTTGGTTTTTGGTATCTAACTGTCAATTTGCTTTGAATAGTGCATTTTGTACAATACTTTGAGATTGTAGGTTTAGACATTTTTGGTCGATGTTTTAGTCGCCAAAGTTTTTGCTTCATTTGAATAGTGACACGGTTCTTAATATACACACTTAAATATTGAAAATTATGAAGAAAAAAATTAATTTCTTGAAACTGTGTATCTTTTGCACCTCCCATCCAGATTTTGACATTTCTGTTGATCTTTTCTCGAGTTTTTGGTCTCATGCTGTGGTCACTTTCGACCCTTAGCATCACAGCTGAGTCCTAGAAGGACGAAATAGCAGTTTTACTCATGTTTGACACGAAAACCACGTCATGCTGTTCTCACATTGAGGTAAACTCTTGTCTGACGGCGAAGAAATGGGCGATATCCTGGTTTTGACTGGAGCCAAAATGTAGTCCAAAGGTCCTCGCTACACTAACATATTAATGTTAATCAACATCTCACTGACATGTGTCAATATAAGGACAAGTCCATTATCCGACCTAAAAACATTTTTACAATATGATAATTAAAGACAAGACTATCTTCTCGTGTACTTTAAACTTAACTCATTCTCCGAGTAACACACATAAGTATAATTCCAACATTTCATATGGTGCTCACGACAGTCATGTATAATTAACATGTAAACTGCAGAAACGAGACACTAGAACGCCCTAGTTTTATATAGAGAGAAGTGCTCGCTCTAGTTGAGTGATAAAACAAAGCATAATGTTAACTTAAATATAACAAGAGAGTTCCAAAAAGGCTGCACATTACTATAGGGTTATTACGCCCTCAGACGATACGCCTTTAAAAGCTGTACAATTGCGTGTGAAATAAACATTTTTGCTAATGTAGTTAAACATCTGTTAATTAACATCAACAAATATCAAATATATGCTTATAAATAATGATTAATGTTATCTGCTTGATCTGCATCATCGTACATTGTATTAGTGATACAACATTCGGTATAAACCGTGTCGATATGCAAGTTATAGTGTTGAACAACAGTCGGTGCGTTGGAAAAAAATGTCATATGGATACTTAATACGTGGATAATTAGAACCACAGATTGAGTTTCATGATGAAGAAGCGGTATTAGTGTTAAAAGATCGGTATATCGACATCCCGTGCGGCTATTCATGATATGATAAGACATTTAGACATAGTTTACTGTTTCAGACCTGGTTCACTGTTTCAGTCCTTGTTTACTGTTTCAGTCCTGGTTTACTGTTTCAATCCTTGTTTACTGTTTCAGTCCTGGTTTACTGTTTCAATCCATATTTACTGTTTCAATCCTGGTTTACTGTTTCAGTCCTTGTTTACTGTTTCAGTCCTTGTTTACTGTTTCAGTCCTTGTTTACTGTTTCAGTCCTTGTTTACTGTTTCAATCTTTATTTACTATTTCAGTCCTGGTTCACTGTTTCAGTCCTTGTTTACTGTTTCAGCCCTGGTTCACTGTTTAAGTCCTTGTTTACTGTTTCAGCCCTGGTTCACTGTTTCAGTCCTTGTTTACTGTTTCAGTCCTTGTTTACTGTTTCAGTCCTGGTTCACTGTTTCAGTCCTGGTTCACTGTTTCAGCCCTGGTTCACTGTTGTTTCAGCCCTGGTTCACTGTTTAAGTCCTTGTTTACTGTTTCAGACCTGGTTCACTGTTTCAGTCCTTGTTTACTGTTTCAGTCCTGGTTTACTGTTTCAATCCTTGTTTACTGTTTCAGTCCTGGTTTACTGTTTCAATCCTTATTTACTGTTTCAATCCTGGTTTACTGTTTCAGTCCTTGTTTACTGTTTCAGTCCTGGTTTACTGTTTCAATCCTTGTTCACTGTTTCAGTCCTTGTTTACTGTTTCAATCTTTATTTACTGTTTCAGTCCTGGTTCACTGTTTCAGTCCTTGTTTACTGTTTCAGCCCTGGTTCACTGTTTAAGCCCTTGTTTACTGTTTCAGCCCTGGTTCACTGTTTCAGTCCTTGTTCACTGTTTCAGTCCTTGTTTACTGTTTCAGTCCTGGTTTACTGTTTCAATCCTTGTTTACTGTTTCAGTCCTGGTTTACTGTTTCAATCCGTATTTACTGTTTCAATCCTGGTTTACTGTTTCAGTCCTTGTTTACTGTTTCAGTCCTTGTTTACTGTTTCAGTCCTTGTTTACTGTTTCAATCTTTATTTACTGTTTCAGTCCTGGTTCACTGTTTCAGTCCTTGTTTACTGTTTCAGCCCTGGTCCACTGTTTCAGTCCTGGTTCACTGTTTCAGCCCTGGTTCACTGTTTCAGTCCTGGTTCACTGTTTAAGTCCTTGTTTACTGTTTCAGTCCTGGTTTACTGTTTCAATCCTTGTTTACTGTTTCAGTCCTGGTTTACTGTTTCAATCCTTGTTTACTGTTTCAGTCCTGGTTTACTGTTTCAATCCATATTTACTGTTTCAATCCTGGTTTACTGTTTCAGTCCTTGTTTACTGTTTTCCGTCCTTGGTTTACTGTTTCAGTCCTGTTGTTTACTGTTTCAGTCCGTGTTTACTGTGATTCAGTTCCTTGTTTACTTTTTCAATCTTTTATTTACTGTTTCCGCCTGGTTCCACTGTTTCAGTCCTTGTTTACTGTTTCAGCCCTTGTCACTGTTTAAGTCCTTGTTTACTGTTTCAGGTTCCTCTGTCTTAATGTTTCAGTCACTTGGTTACTGTTTCAGTCCTGTTTACTGTTTCAGTCCTTGTTTACTGTTTCAATCCTGGTTTATACTGTTCAGTTCCTTGTTTTACGTTTTACAGTCCGTTGTTTACTGTCTTCCAGTCCTGTCACTTTTCAGTCCTTGTTTACTGTTTCAGTCCTTGTTTACTGTTTCAGTCCTTGTTTACTGTTTCAGTCCTTGTTTACTGTTTCAATCTTTATTTACTGTTTCAGTCCTGGTTCACTGTTTCAGTCCTGGTTCACTGTTTCAGTCCTTGTTTACTGTTTCAGTCCTTGGTTTACTGTTTCAGTCCTTGTTTACTGTTTCAGTCCTTGTTTACTGTTTCAGTCCTGGTTCACTGTTGTTTCAGTCCTGGTTTACTGTTTCAGTCCTTGGTTACTGTTTCAGTCCTTGTTTACTGTTTCAGTCCTTGGTTACTGTTTCATTCCTGGTTCACTGTTTCAATCCTGCTTTACTTTTTCAGTCCTGGTTCACTGTTTTACTCCTGGTTTATGTTTTAATCCTGGTTTACTGTTTCAGTCCTGGTTCACTGTTGTTTCAGCCCTGGTTCACTGTTGTTTCAGCCCTAGTCCACTGTTTCAGTCCTTGTTTACTGTTTCAGTCCTTGTTTACTGTTTCAGTCCTTGTTTACTGTTTCAGTCCTGGTTCACTGTTTCAGTCCTTGTTTACTGTTTCAGTCCTGGTTTACTGGTTCAGACCTGGTTTACTGGTTCATTGTTTCAGTCCTGGTACACTGTTTCAGTCCTTGTTTACTGTTTCAGTCCTTGGTTACTTTTTCAGTCTTGGTTTATGTTTTAATCCTGGTTTACTGTTTCAATCCTGGTTCACTGTTTCAATCCTGGTTTCATATTTGCTTCTTTAAATTTCTGGCATGACAAGCTTTTCCTTTAATCTACTCTATTCCAAAAATTTAGCATTTACATTACATTGTCTCTGGTTTTATTTCGGATTACATAGCTGTGTCAATGTCATGCTCGTAATATTTTTTTCGCCATTATCCACTGTTGCTTTAATTTGTCTGGGCAGAGACTTGTATATCAGGTATATACGTCTCTGGTCTGGGTACCTTATGTTTTATTTGATTTAAACATATATTGCCTTTTCTTAGCAAGGGGGCTATGTATAAGTTGTACATCTTAATCAAATCCCTTTTCCTACAATATATAGAATTAGTATTTTTGTTTTTATTATGGTGTCTGAAATGCAATCTCTTTCTAGCTTAGCTATGGTATACACGTGCACTACTGTTGGTGGCGATAGTAGTCGCCATACAGATATACATTTATGTACCACATCATCACTGCCCTGCAGGTAGGGCGTAAGAATGATCGTAAGAGGCGACTAAACTTGGGATCTTATCTTTTCTCTTCTTTCTTAACAACTTTCTTCTTCCTAATGTCTCCCTTGACAATGTCTCACTTTTGGCCTTTAGTTGAGCGTTCGCCCCTGTGAGGAAGGCTTTGAGTTCTGTCCCCTGGCCGAGACATACCAGAGTCTTTAAAAATGGTAGTTGCTATTCCTGCTTAGCGCTCAGCATATTTGGAGTGGAACGACTGGTTCGCCCGTTGTCAGTATAATGTGACCGGGTGGGGTGTGCTGCTGGGTGTCTTCGGCAGTATGCTTCAGTGAGGTAGCACTATAAATCGGCAAAAGTTCCGGCCTATCACAAGGAGACTGAACACGAACATACCGCAGCTTCCCAAAACACACATACGCACTCATCACACGCATACATGTCGCACGCACGGGAGGCCGTCCTTAAATGACCTTAGCTGTTAATAGGACGTTAAACAAAATAAACCAAACCAAAACCACATCATCATTAAAAAGTTTCCCAGTTCAGGCCAAACGTATTTCCCTTGTCATATCTTTATAATATGTTCCGCTGAGTTTGGATTTGAAACGAAATTTTGATAATGACAGATAAATTGCCTTTTCAATAGTTTGTCATATTTTCTTTCGTCTGATTTTCAAACGTTTTTCACAGAAATATTAATTATGCTGAGTTATTTTCTTCTTTAAGATATTGGCGCCCCGCCCTCTTCTTTACTCTTCTTCACACTCCGCACCCCCTACCAGAAGAAACACAGAATTGGGGGTATCACTCGTCGTAGATCACTAACCGGCACAAACACATGGTTCGACAGAAATCAAAATATCTTATCCGCCGAAGAAGAGGAGAAATGAAAAAAATTGTCCACAATATGTATGGTTCCAGAGTAATTAAAGAATATTTCCATGTGGACAATGGAAACAGAACCAGTGGTCACTCAGGTGTCGTCTGAATATCAGAAAAAAACTTTTTCAGACAAAAATTATTGATACATGGAACAGTTTACCACAATTTGTTGTAGAGGCGGACAGCACAATACATTTTGAGATAGCTCTAGATGAACATTGCAAAAAGAATTGTTTTAACTACCAGTGAAAATAATGATAATAGTACTAACATTTTCAATTCTTTAAGATGCATACCGTATCGAAGTATTACAGGGTCCATGCCTATTATCGTGACGGACATACATGTATTACCGTACGTTAAATGGCGCAGAATATTGCGATCATTTTCTTGGCGTTATTTTTTTCAGAGATGCCGGTCTGCGTCATGGTAAGTATCCATTCATATAAAAACAAAAGCTTCTGTCACATATAAATTCATCCTGACTTTTCATTATCCCGCGCCGTTTTACGTCCGTCGCGGTTCCCCGGTAATGGGCATGGACTCTGTACAGTACATTTGTATATCTATATTATATCAGAGACGTATACTGAGTATACCACTGATAATAAACAAGTCTCTGATTATATTTACTAATTATTGTTGATAATATGGATACAGATGATTTCTATCTGCATCCATTACTTTTTTTATGAAACATGCTATTAAAATATACTCTGATAAGCCGTACTTTACTATTTTAGAATAACATTGTATCCATGGATTCTACAAATTTCTTATTATCCGGATATTAATCGTGTTTCCGTAATAGGTTATACTACTACTGTAGCCAAATACAATCTCCTCAAACACTTGATTGTAAGACAGATTTCTACCAACTCACTTCAAGCTTGCGAAGAACAGAGATCACAGTGAAAACGAAAACTGTTGACCGAGCAAACCACGGGTGAATTATTTCCTGCATCGGCAATCGATAACAGAAAGAGGTCTGATGAAGAGGTGTATAGCACCATATACAAAATAACAATGATTATTTGTTATCGGTTTTGTATTATTCCTGTAAATCACGGTGCCAAGTATGTACGTTCCAAATTTGACGATGTATGACTGATTCAAAGTTACCAAAGATGAAATTCAAAATATTTTGTTTACCTGGGTATTTGTTGATTTACTGCGATCCGCACAATAGTTTTGTGAGTGCACTGGAATAATTAACGAGCAGAATTATAAGTTCAAGCAATAAACATGGAAGGGGAGCTAACCTGTGGAATTTGTTTGGAATTTTTTGACAATCCACTTATGTTACCATGCAGTCATAATTTCTGCAAGAAATGTCTCGAAGGAATTATCAATGCTAAACAAAACTATCGTGTGAGACGTCCACCTGGAGTCAACATTGACTGTCCTCTCTGTCAGAGACATTTGTCCTTGGACAATGGACTGGATGGATTACCAGGAAACCTTACACTTGAGAACATCATCTCGCATTACAAATCAAAAGGAGCTGTGCCCTACAGCGAAGCGTCATGGAACTCGGATTTGGATATAACAGAAGTTATATGCAAAATGCATAATCATCCAATGACCTTTTATTGCATGACCTGTGATTTCGCTGTGTGTAAAGAATGCACCTGTTGCATTGAGAAGGGCTCAAAGACATCTCATCGCTGTGCCCAAATTAAGGAACATGCTTCATACCTCCAGGTATAGTAATATTGAAGTATTCTATACTTGAGTTTGTCAGTAAGAATACTCTGCTATACTCATTGGTTTATATTTGGGTTTTTATAATACACAATGAACCAGTAAGTAACCAGTAAAGTAGAAGGTGATTTCAGTACGTATACAACATTGTTTTGCATCACAATATGAAGAATGCATTTTAGTTCCAAACTAATTACAGCTTTCTCTACATATTATTTAAATTTTCAAATCAGTGAGTACATGTAAACATCCAGCAGTTGTTTCCAATTAACTTGGTGTTTAAGTACATATGTATTGGCAAAGGGATAACGCAGTCAGAACCAATTTTATACAGTCATTTGTATGGGTAGACAGCTAGTGGAACTTGACTCGCTAGCGCTAATTAAAAGCTTTGTTTAACATATTTGTCTGGGTTTGGTGGTCAATGTGAATTGATTTTCAGTCTGGTCATTTCATTTTTACTTTCCCCCTACATTTGAATTTGATGTCTAAATTAATGAATATAACGGGTACCCCTGCCCCATACATGACATCATGATCCTTGATACTCCAGGGGTTACATTTTACTTTAGCTACTACACCCTTGAAATATGTGTACAAAATACAAATGATAATTAGATCTTTTGATATACTTGTACTATTAAATTCCCTTGTTTATAGCTAGTCATGATCATAATCATGTGCCTTCAGTTTCACTATGACATATATACGCCAGAGGTGTAGAGAAGGAAAGTGAATGTAACCCCTGGAGTGATGGGAGATTTAATAAAGGCTTGTATGTCTTATGATCAGGGGTTGAAGGCTTATACTGTACAAATGTATATACTGGTATATATATATATAATTAGCTAAAAAGGAGAGGAACATAGATTGGACCAGCTGGACTGAATCAATCATTTGTGGCCAGGTACCTAAATTAACTAGTTAAAGTATAGGTGATTATAATTACATAAGTTTATAGAGGTCCTAGAATTGAGTCCTTTCCCTGTACTGGTTGTTGTGTTGTCTTTAGCTATAGGTAGATAGTGTTTTATTGTAGGTTGCCAAATCTGATAAAAGGGAGATAATTGAGTAATTATAGGACCAGATAGAGTACCTGCTAGCTCAATTGGTAAGAGTTTTTGTCTAAAGGCCCTGTCTGGTGCAATGTCTGTACATGTTGGTTTTGGGATCCTTGGTTCAATGCCTATAGCTATAGGTCCCTGTCCAATGTTTGCAGGCCCCTGGTCAAATGTTTGTCCCTACTCTGATGTCTGAAGACCACTGCAGATTTAATGTCTGTATGCCCCTGGTCCAATGTCTGTATGCCCCTGGTTCAATGTCTGTATGCGTATACGTATGCCCCTGGTTCAATTTCTGTATGCATATGCCCCTGGTTCAATGTCTGTACGTGTATGCCCCTGGTCAAATGTTGGTCCCTACTCCAATGTCTGAAGACCACTGCAGATTTAATGTATGTATGCCCCTGGTCCAAAGTCTGTATGTCCCTGGTCAAATGTTGGTCCCTACTCCGATGTCTGAAGACCACTGCAGATTTAATGTATGTATGCCCCTGGTCCAATGTCTGTATGCCCCTGGTCAAATGTTGGTCCCTACTCCGATGTCTGAAGACCACTGCAGATTTAATGTATGTTTGCCCCTGGTCCAATGTCTGTATGCGTATGCCCCTGGTTCAATGCATATGTCTGTACGCGTATGCCCCTGGTTCAATGTCTGTATGCGTATGCCGATTGGTTCAATGTCTGTAAGACTTGTGTTCAGTGTCTGCCTGTCTCTGATTCAATGTCTGTATGCCCCTGGTTCAATGTCTGTATGCCCCTGGTTCAATGTCTGTATGGCCAGGGTTCAATGTCTGTATGCCCCTGGTTCATTGTGTGGTGTATGCCACTGGTTCAATGTCTGTATGCCCCTGGTTCAATGTCTGTAGGTCCATGCTGGTCCAATGTGTCTAGGCCTCTGGTCCAATGTGTCTAGGCCTCTGGTCCAATGTTTCTAGGCCTCTGGTCCAATGTTTCTAGGCCTCTGGTCCAATGTGTCTAGGCCTCTGGTCCAATGTGTCTTGGCCTCTGGTCCAATGTGTCTAGGCCTCTGGTCCAATGTGTCTAAGCCTCTGTTCCAATGTCTGTACATAAAGACCCCAGCTGGTCCAATCATGTCTCTTGGCCTCTAGATCAATGTCTCTTGGCCTCTGGTCCAATGTGTCTAGGCCGCTGGTCCAATGTCTGTACATAAAGACCCCAGCTGGTCCAATCATGTCTCTTGGCCTCTGGTCCAATGTCTCTAGGCCTCTGGTCCAATGTCTCTAGGCCTCTGGCCCAATGTGTCTAGGCCTCTGGTCCAATGTGTCTAGGCCTCTGGTCCAATGTGTCTAGGCCTCTGGTCCAATGTCTCTTGGCCTCGAGCTCTGGTCCAATGTGTCTAGGCCTCTGGTCCAATGTGTCTAGGCCTCTGGTCCAATGTGTCTAGGCCTCTGGTCCAATGTGTCTAGGCCTCTGGTCCAATGTGTCTAGGCCTCTGGTCCAATGTGTCTTGGCCTCTGGTCCAATGTCTCTAGGCCTCTGGTCCAATGTGTCTAGGCCTCTGGTCCAATGTGTCTAGGCCTCTGGTCCAATGTGTCTAGGCCTCTGGTCCAATGTGTCTAGGCCTCTGGTCCAATGTGTCTAGGCCTCTGGTCCAATGTGTCTAGGCCTCTGGTCCAATGTGTCTTGGCCTCTGGTCCAATGTGTCTAGGCCTCTGGTCCAATGTGTCTAGGCCTCTGGTCCAATGTGTCTAGGCCTCTGGTCCAATGTGTCTAGGCCTCTGGTCCAATGTGTCTAGGCCTCTGGTCCAATGTGTCTAGGCCTCTGGTCCAATGTGTCTAGGCCTCTGGTCCAATGTGTCTAGGCCTCTGGTCCAATGTGTCTAGGCCTCTGGTCCAATGTCTCTAGGCCTCTGGTCCAATGTGTCTTGGCCTCTGGTCCAATGTGTCTTGGCCTCTGGTCCAATGTGTCTAGGCCTCTGGTCCAATGTGTCTAGGCCTCTGGTCCAATGTGTCTAGGCCTCTGGTCCAATGTGTCTAGGCCTCTGGTCCAATGTCTCTTGGCCTCGAGCTCTGGTCCAATGTGTCTAGGCCTCTGGTCCAATGTGTCTAGGCCTCTGGTCCAATGTGTCTAGGCCTCTGGTCCAATGTCTCTTGGCCTCGAGCTCTGGTCCAATGTGTCTAGGCCTCTGGTCCAATGTGTCTAGGCCTCTGGTCCAATGTGTCTAGGCCTCTGGTCCAATGTCTCTTGGCCTCGAGCTAGCTCTGGTGCATTGTTTTCCCTGTTAACATAATATTGTATACGCTTCAATTCTTTACATGAGCATTTGCATACAAATGTTATATGTTAGTGATATCAATGCATATGGTAAGTATTTTGTAAAGCGGTCTGATATTAGTACCAAGCCATGAGGTTGCTGTTCTCCACCAAAGGCCAATGTCCTTGTATACAGTGTATTACCGGTATGCATGGTGGTAAGTCATGTTTGTTGTTCTATATAGCTAGAATTACTACTACTAGTATTTGCTGACCCCGTTTATGAGGCCACAGTACTAGTACTATAAGGACACAAGCATCCTATTATGTATAGTACAAGGTCACTTCAGATAGTCGGATGTGACTGTCTTATAGATATTACAACTGTGTCTGGTATTTCTAGTCAGCTTTGTAAAAGCATATTAAGGTCAATAGGATCACTTATAGCTTTTTATGTCATCTGACGCGACTTATAGCCATCGTGCTCGGTCCGTCGCCATGCGCCTTCCGCCGTCCACCATTAGACTTTTACTTTCAAAATGCTACTCCTCCTTAACGCCAATGCGGATTACTACCAAATTTAGTGTGAAACATTATTTGGGGAGGGCAATCATATTTTGTATAAATGAGGCTGGTCCGATCTCTGGGGACAGAGAGGTGGCCATGGGGCCCAAAAAGGGGAACTTTGCCGAAATTTTTATTTAAACCGTACTCCTCCTAATCTGTTGGGTGGATTACAACCAAATTTGGTGTGAAACATCATTGGGGGTGGGTGATCATATTTATATAAGTAGGGCTTGTCTGCCACTGGGGCCTGAGTGGTGGGGCCCCAAAAAGGAAACTTTGGTGAATTTTTGTTGTAAAATCCGACTCCTCCTTAACTATTTGATGGATTAATTACAACATAATTTGGTGTGAAACATCATTGCGAGAGGGCGATAATATTTGATATAAATGAGGCTAGTCTGAATCATGGGGCCTGAGTGGGGGCCCCAGAAGGGAAACTTTGGCGAATTTTTGCTTTAAAATCCTATCCTTAAAATATTAAATCCTGAGATGGTTGTTATTTTCACAATTTTTGCTTTAAAATGCTACTCCTCCCTAATGCCTTTTAATTCCTTGATTACAACCAAATTTGGTCTGGAACATCATAATTAAGGGGAAGGGCAATCATAGTTTATGTAAATGAGGCTGGTCCAACTCCTTTAAATTTGATCTGAAACACATGGCTGCAAACAGACAGTTTATGGTAAGGATGCTGATTTGAGCCCTTTAGATTGATGGCGACCTATATATAAGGCCCGTCGTGACATAGAGTCAAAGCCATCTGATAGTTATAGTGGGTCATGTTGTTGGTAAATCAGTTGTACAGGTCAAATTAAAAAGTCTGACCACAATTAGCTATAACTTTATAATTAATTGTTACAATTGCTGAATTAGTTGACCACAATTAGCTATAACTTATAAGTTTATAATTAACTGTTATAATTGCTGAATTAGTCTGATTTGTCTGCTATACTAATGTTGGTATAGAATTGACCTTTAGATACAACAATATATTATATGTGTGAAATACACTCGATTCTCATAGATTAGGACAAGGAACCTGTGGCTTATATATCCTTATCTATATCCCATTCTTGTTTTAGGCCACCATTTCAAGTAAGCTGACAGAAGTGAAGAAGAAGGTGATTCCCCTCAATGATCGGATACAGCTACTGGAGGACATCATCCGGGGAATTGATGTAAGAAATTTATATACAGCTAGCAAGCTGTGAAGTATATAGGTCTGATAGCTGTGAAGTATATAGGTCTGATAGCTGTGAAGTATTTAGGTTTGATAGCTGTGAAGTATATAGGTCTGATAGCTGTGAAGTATATAGGACTGATAGCTGTGATATAAGTCTGATAGCTGTGAAGTATATAGGTCTGATAGCTGTGAAGTATATAGGTCTGATAGCTGTGAAGTATATAGGTCTGATAGCTGTGAAGTATATAGGTTTGATAGCTGTGAAGTATATAGGTCTGATAGCTGTGAAGTATATAGGTCTGATAGCTGTAAAGTATATAGGTCTGATAGCTGTGAAGTATATAGGTCTGATAGCTGTGAAGTATATAGGTCTGATAGCTGTGAAGTATATAGTTCTGATAGCTGTGAAGTATATAGGTCTGATAGCTGTGAAGTATATAGGTTTGATAGCTGTAAAGTATATAGGTTTGATAGCTGTGAAGTATATAGGTCTGATAGCTGTGAAGTATATAGGTTTGATAGCTGTAAAGTATATAGGACTGATAGCTGTGAAGTATTTAGGTTTGATAGCTGTGAAAAATATATAGGTTTGATAGCTGTGAAGTATATAGGTCTGATAGCTGTGATATAAGTCTGATAGCTGTGAAGTATATAGGTCTGATAGCTGTGAAGTATATAGGTTTGATAGCTGTGAAGTATATAGGTCTGATAGCTGTGAAGTTTATAGATTTGATAGCTGTGAAGTATTTTAGGTTTGATAGCTGTGAAGTACATGTATATAGGTCTGATAGCTGTGAAGTATATAGGTCTGATAGCTGTGAAGTTTATAGGTTTGATAGCTGTGAAGTATACAGGTCTGATAGCTGTGAAGTTTATAGGTTTGATAGCTGTGAAGTATTTTAGGTTTGATAGCTGTGAAGTATATAGGTTTGATAGCTGTGAAGTATATAGGTTTGATAGCTGTGAAGTATATAGGTTTGATAGCTGTGAAGTATATAGGTCTGATAGCTGTGAAGTATATAGGTCTGATAGCTGTGAAGTTTATAGGTTTGATAGCTGTGAAGTATATAGGTCTGATAGCTGTGAAGTTTATAGGTTTGATAGCTGTGAAGTATTTTAGGTTTGATAGCTGTGAAGTATATAGGTTTGATAGCTGTGAAGTATATAGGTTTGATAGCTGTGAAGTATATAGGTCTGATAGCTGTGAAGTTTATAGATTTGATAGCTGTGAAGTATATAGGTTTGATAGCTGTGAAGTATATAGGTTTGATAGCTGTGAAGTATATAGGTCTGATAGCTGTGAAGTTTATAGGTTTGATAGCTGTGAAGTATATAGGTTTGATAGCTGTGAAGTGTATAGGTTTGATAGCTGTAAAGGCTACATTGTATATAATAAGGTTTGATAGAGGATTGAATTTTAGGGTGTATGTATAACAGAATGTTTGTACCCAATTTTGATGGAATGATATGAAGTTGTTTTAATAAGCTGTAAACTGAATTAACATTTTCTAGCTTGTAAAACTCTCCAAAATAAAAAGAAATAACTTTGTATATCTCATATAAAAATGTTATTTGTATTTGTATATTGAACAAGTTAAACATTCTAAATCATTTAGAATCTGTAATGTGAGAGATGAAATAGTAATCATTATATCAAATTTATATTTTGGTTAATAAATACAGCTAAAAGTTTTAAAACTACATATATATATATGTGTAATGTTAAGACATTGTATATACTCTATACATACAACATGTATCAGGAGAACCAGAAGAAGGTGGAGAAACAACTCGACCTGGAGATTGCCTCCCTTATCTCCCTTCTGAACAGTCGCCAAGAGGAGCTCACCCGTCTCCTAGGTAACGACATCCAGGACATCCGTCGACCTGTTGAAGACCACCTGCGACGGTACAAGAACCTCCAGACAACCATACAGGAACATTTCAAAAAGCTTAGCATGGTGAAGGGTACCAAGGACCTAAGTCTCAGGATTAAGGTCAGTCTCGATATAACTATATACAGGGTCAGTCCCAGATATAACTATATACAGGGTCAGTCCCAGATATAACTATATACAGGGTCAGTCCCAGATATAACTATATACAGGGTCAGTCCCAGATATAACTATATACAGGGTCAGTCCCAGATATAACTATATACAGGGTCAGTCCCAGATATAACTATATACAGGGTCAGTCCCAGATATAACTATATACAGGGTCAGTCCCAGATATAACTATATACAAGGTCAGTCCCAGATATAACTATATACAGGGTCAGTCCCAGATATAACTATATACAGGGTCAGTCCCAGATATAACTATATACAGGGTCAGTCCCAGATATAACTATATACAGGGTCAGTCCCAGATATAACTATATACAGGGTCAGTCCCAGATATAACTATATACAGGGTCAGTCCCAGATATATACAGGGTCAGTCCTAGATATAACTATATACAGGGTCAGTCTCAGATATAACTATATAAACTATATACAGGGTCAGTCCCAGATATAACTATATACAGGGTCAGTCCTAGATATAACTATATACAGGGTCAGTCCCAGATATAACTATATACAGGGTCAGTCCCAGATATAACTATATACAGGGTCAGTCTCAGATATAACTATATACGGGGTCAGTCCCAGATATAACTATATACAGGGTCAGTCCCAGATATAACTATATACAGGGTCAGTCCCAGATATAACTATATACAAGGTCAGTCCCAGATATAGCTATATACAGATATAACTATATACAGGGTCAGTCCCAGATATAACTATATACAGGGTCAGTCCCAGATATATACAGGGTCAGTCCTAGATATAACTATATACAGGGTCAGTCCCAGATATAACTATATACAGGGTCAGTCCTAGATATAACTATATACAGGGTCAGTCCTAGATATAACTATATACAAGGTCAGTCCTAGATATAACTATATACAGGGTCAGTCCCAGATATAACTATATACAGGGTCAGTCCCAGATATAACTATATACAGGGTCAGTCTCGATATAACTATATACAGGGTCAGTCCCAGATATAACTATATACAGGGTCAGTCCCAGATATAACTATATACAGGGTCAGTCCCAGATATAACTATATACAGGGTCAGTCCCAGATATAACTATATACAAGGTCAGTCCCAGATATAACTATATACAGGGTCAGTCCCAGATATAACTATATACAGGGTCAGTCCCAGATATAACTATATACAGTGTCAGTCCCAGATATAACTATATATATACAGGGTCAGTCCCAGATATAACTATGTACAGGGTCAGTCCTAGATATAACTATTTATTACATTTTTACCAGTGAAATATCGAAAATTATTCATTCTATAAAAGTGATATTTGTCACTAGTGAGAAATATCATATTTATCACTAGTGAAAAATATCACTTTTGCTGATTTGACCAATCAAATTAATGATTAGAAAATACCAAAAATAATTGACCAATCAGAGAGCCCGACATATATCTCAGCACCTGGACAGAGGGATCTACATATTTTGTTTACAAATTATCGCTGTAGGCCTAGTCAGTATACGGGGTAGGTTTTTCGTTGATAAAAAATGTAATAAACAGAATATCTAACAGAGTTTTCAGTAATACCAAATATATTTCACTAGTGTGGCTAATATTTAGATATTTTTCACTCGTGCTGTGCACTCGTGAAAAATATCAAAATATTAGCCACACTAGTGAAATATATTTGGTATTGCTGAAAACACTGTTAGATATCCTCTATATACAGGGTCAGTCCAAGATATAACTATATACAGGGTCAGTCCTAGATATAACTATATACAGAGTCAGTCCTAGATATAACTATATATAGGGTCAGTCCCAGATATAACTATATACAGGGTCAGGTAACGGGTGTATATTTATTATATCATTGCTGATTGTAGTTTATTACAAAGCATATCCTTACGAGAGAAGGGACATAACTCTTCTCTTTAAGAAATTACAGATATTTGTTGATTTGTGTTCCAATCTTCATGCAATTATAAATTGATGTAACTGGTTTTACTTTCTCAAAAGGAAAAGTTTTAAATCAAATTGACCTTTATGACATATTAGGTATATCCCTGACCTGACCTCATATCATTAATATATGTTGAAATGAATAAAATCATTATAGCAGGTGATGTATTAGATAGAATAACAGCTGGCAAGTTATTTGAAAGTATATATCAATGAATCAGATTGGAAAAGTTTTTAAAAGTAATGTATATCACTTGTATACAGCTGATGCAGGACTCGGAGAAGCAATTAAACAGTCTGCTGTGTTTTGACCTGGCCTGGTTTTCCTCCAATGACATGCCAGCTGTTGACATGCCTTCCTGGTCACTACAGAAACATAAAATTGAGCACAGCATTTCATACCTTACATGGCTAAAAACAGGTTTGTAGTATGCTACTGTCAAAAAGGATGTTACTATACAACAGTACAATGAAGCTCTGTTCATCCTTGTAGTTTTTATAAAAGACTGGTCCATCTGTTCTATATCCGGTATATTTTCTGGACTTAATGAATCTGTGTATTGGTTAAAATTGTACCAAAAAAGTTTCATATTTTATTATAGAGGTTAATATATTAAATTATAAAACAAAACAAAAAGGAAAAAAATATCTGGTGTATTTTCTGGACTCAATGAAAAATTTGTAAAAATAAAGGCTTAAAAACTTGAAAGTGCTATATCATACTATGTTAAAATTATAGATAAACACATAACTATTTTACCAGGAGGAGATGGTACCAAACCATTGAGACCCCTTATCCCGTTGCAAATGCCAGTGCTAAGCCAATCAGAACCTGTATCAATGGGGTTCTCCAGTCGTGGGAGCAGTGCAGAGAGAGACTTGCCAGAACTGACCAAAACACCAATAGTTTCTGGATTTGATACGGGCTTTAAAGTGGCCACAGGTTCACAAAATGCTGCCAAGAGATTCCCACCAGAAATGGCCAAAATACCTGTCGCACAAGGATTGGAATCATTCTTTAAACAATCAAGCGAGTCCTCCTTCTATTTGCCTCAGTGTAGTTCTAGTTCAAAGACTGACACTTCCAGTGCCAGTATGTCATTCAGTGTACCAAAATCTAGACGTTCTGACAGCAGTGTGGATGTATCTTTCCCAGCAGGAGGAGGCACAAAACTGTTCAGTTGGTCTGTGTCAGGGAATGGAGGTCCTACCACTGTAGTTAGAGCTCCAACCAGTGTCACCATGACAACACAGAGGCCTGTATCTACTACACAAACAGCTCTGCCTGAGAAGCCGATGAGTGCAAGTTCTTATAAATTTGAGAGTGTCAATGATCCAAGTAGTGCTGCATCAGCTGCATCTGGGGCCAGACCAGGGGAGAGCACTAGAAAGTACCCTACATTAACTACATCAGATTTTATACCAAAGAAATCATTGTCAGGCAAATCAAATATAACAATGTCTGCCTCACAGGAACAGCCTATGGAGGTAGTGCCAGAATCCTCCTGTTCCAAGGCTAGCAGTATATCTGTGTCGGTCAACAGTGATGCTCCAAGCAGTGTGGCTACAGTTACTTCTGGACTGGACAAACTTTCCTTGTCAGATGCACAGACATTTCAACCCTCAGTCCCTATTATTTCTCCTTCCATCAACTCAAACACACCTTTTGAAGTTAAATTTCCAGTTTTTCCAGGAATTTCAAATCCTTCAAATTCCAGTTCAGGAAGTGTGTCAAGTGGAGCTATTTCATTCAGGGTCTCTCTTGGTCAGAGCTTGCCACCGTATTCTTCATCAACTGTCAGCACAGCAGAACAGCCAGCAAGCCAGACTCATTCATCCAACATCAACTTCAATACAAAGCCAAATATTCCAGTTAAGGGAGATAATTCATCGAGAACAACAGCGTGTGGAACATCTGGATCAGATCCTCCTAGTGTGACAACTTTGACATTTGGCGTGAAACCCAAGACCACAAGTGGTTTTATTTTTCCTGGCAACCAAAATACGTTCAGGCCTGTGGTTAGTGCTACCACGACAACCACTTCGATCACCCCTGTGACTGCTGTTTCAGCTACAGTTGATATAACAACACCAGTGTCCAGGTCCACCGACGCGTCACACCAGATGACCAGAAGATCTAGTGCTCCAGTCCTGTCCACGGCCACGGGATGTCATGAGGAAGAAACTAGGTCAGCTACTGAAGGGGGAGCTACAAACTTTGGAGATGGTCTGCCAAAACTTTCTTCCAGGGATTTTTCACCTTCAAGGACAGGATCTCCTCCAAGATCTGCTACCTACCGACGTACCATCAAACCTAAGAGCAAGATACCTCGAAAATGATATCATTGACTGATGTATTGTCAGGCCTAAGAGCAAGATACCTCAGAAATGACAATTTGATATATAACTAGTGTCTAAATGACAATTTGTACAATGTAGTTTTTTAATTTATTGTTAAAACTGAACAAAAGCCTTATGACTATCTATAAAATCTAAAAAGAAAATGTATTGATATAAATAGAGCTTTGTAGACTGAATTTTATAACAGTAAAAATAACCACAATCAGCTGTTAAAATGCGACTTGAATATGTTAAAATATGCAATTTACTGAGCTCTTTTAACACAAATTAAATTTTGATATATTATAATGATGTTTTTTCATTAAATTCAAAGATATACTTTGCCATTATATGAAATTAACTGCACTTTACATCCATCCATCCATTACAGTAGGGTTTCATTTTGTAAAATAATGTGCAAAAAAAGATATCTGGACTTGAAGTTGTCAAAATAGATATATTTGCTTTATGTATTTGTCTTCAAAAAATTTGGATTTAATTCAACATTATCATAAAAATGACATCTATATATAATTGTATGTCATTTTTATGTACGAATATATATATTTATTACATTTTTACCAGTGAAATATCAAAAATTATTCATTCTATAAAAGTAATATTTTTCACTAGTGAAAAATATCATATTTATCACTAGTGAAAAATATCACTTTTGCTGATTTGACCAATCAAATTAATGATTAGAAAATACCAAAATAATTGACCAATCAGAAAGCCCGACATATATCTCAGCACCTGGACAGTGGGAACTACATTTTTTGTTTACAAATTATTGCTGTAGGCCTAGTTAGCATACGGGGTAGGTTTTTCGTTGATAAAAAATGTAATAAACAGAATATCTAACAGTGTCTTCAGTAATACCAAATATATTTCACTCGTGTGGCTAATATTTAGATATTTTTCACTGGTGCTGCGCACTCGTGAAAAATATCAAAATATTAGCCCCACTCATGAAATATATTTGGTATTACTGTAAACACTGTTAGATATCCTCTATATATACAATATATAGACATAAGTATAGATCTATAGACTTCATATTGATGTCAATATGGATGGATGGACTATATAGAGACATTAGTATAGAACTATGGCCTATATATAGATATCAGTATGGAGTGATGGACTATATATTGATGTCAGTATATAGCTATGGACTATATAGAGACATTAGTATAAAACTATGGCCTATATATAGATATCAGTATGGAGTGATGGACTATATATTGATATCAGTATATAGCTATGGACTATATAGAGACATTAGTATAAAACTATGGCCTATATATAGATATCAGTATGGAGTGATGGACTATATATTGATGTCAGTATATAGCTATGGACTATATAGAGACATTAGTATAAAACTATGGCCTATATATAGATATCAGTATGGAGTGATGGACTATATATTGATGTCAGTTTATGTATCTGTAGACTTTAAAGACATCAGTATAGATCTATTGACTATATATGGATATCAGTATAGGTCTATAGACAGTATACCTTAGTTTGCAATAGTTATTTACCGGTGAATTCCATGTCTGACAATCTTTGTGGAACGTTTTTCATTTCCACATAAGTGCTGACCTTGTCTGTGGTGCCCTTGTCTGTGGTGCCCTTGTCTGTGGTACCCTTGTCTGTTGTACCCTTGGCTGAGGTACCCTTGGCTGTGGTACCCTTGGCTGTGGTACCATTGGCTGTGGTACCCTTGTCTGTGGTGCCCTTGTCTGTTTTATCCTTGTCTGTGGTACCTGTTTCTTTGCTACCATTGAGTGTGGTACCCTTGTCTGTGGTTCCCTTGTCTGTGGTCCCTTTTTCTGTGGTACTCTTGCCATGGTTATCTTGTCTGTGGTACCCTTGTCTGTGGTACCCTTGTCTGTGATACCCTTGTCTGTGGTACCCTTGTCTGTGGTACCCTTGAGTGTGGTACCCTTGTCTGTGATTCCCTTGTCTGTGGTACCCTTGTCTGTGGTACCTTTGAGTGTGGTACCCTTGTCTGTGGTGCCCTTGTCTGTGGTGCCCTTGTCTGTGGTGCCCTTGTCTGTGGTACCCTTTTCTGTGGTACCCTTGTTTGTGGTACCCTTGGCATGGTTCTCTTGTCTGTGGTACCTTGTCTGTGGTACCCTTGTCTGTGGTACCCTTGTCTGTGGTACCCTTGTCTGTGGTGCCCTTGTCTGTGGTGCCCTTGTCTGTTGTACCCTTGTCTGTGGTACCCTTTTCTGTGGTACCCTTGTTTGTGGTACCCTTGGCATGGTTCTCTTGTCTGTGGTACCTTGTCTGTGGTACCCTTGTCTGTGGTAATAATTTTTTGTGGAGACTTCATTTTCAATGATATTCATATTAACATGGGGACCTTTTTATACCCTGTGGTGACTTTTGGTTGACTTTATGATCAATTTGTGTGGACTTTATGGTGACTGTTGACTTTATAGTGACTGTGTTGATTCTACGGTGACTTTATGGTGACTGTGTTCACTAAATGTTGACTTTATGGTGACTGTTGACTTTATGGTGACTGTGTTGACTTTATGGTGACTGTTGACTTTATGGTGACTGTGTTGATTCTACGGTGACTTTATGGTGACTGTGTTGACTCTATGGTGACTGTGTTGACTTTATGGTGACTGTGTTGACTTTATGGTGACTGTGTTGACTTTATGGTGACTGTGTTGACTTTATGGTGAGTGTGTTCACTAAATGTTGACTATGTTGACTCTACAGTGACTGTTGACTTTATGGTGATTGTGTTGACTCTACGGTGACTATGTTGACTTTATGGTGATTGTGTTGACTCTACGGTGACTGTGTTGACTTTATGGTGACTGTTGACTTTATGGTGACTGTGTTGACTCTACGGTGACTATGTTGACTTTATGGTGACTGTTGACTTTATGGTGATTGTGTTGACTCTATGGTGACTGTTGACTTTATGGTGACTGTTGACTTTATGGTGATTGTGTTGACTCTACGGTGACTGTGTTGACTTTATGGTGACTGTTGACTTTATGGTGACTGTGTTGACTTTATGGTGACTGTGTTGACTCTACGGTGACTATGTTGACTTTATGGTGATTGTGTTGACTCTATGGTGACTGTTGACTTTATGGTGACTGTTGACTTTATGGTGACTGTGTTGACTTTATGGTGACTGTTGACTTTATGGTGACTGTTGACTTTATGGTGACTGTTGACTTTACAGTGACTATGTTGACTCTATGGTGACTGTTGACTTTATGGTGACTGTTGACTTTACAGTGACTATGTTGACTTTATGGTGACTGTTGACTTTATGGTGACTGTTGACTTTATGGTGACTGTTGACTTTATGGTGACTGTGTTGACTTTATGGTGACTGTTGACTTTATGGTGACTGTTGACTTTATGGTGACTGTTGACTTTACAGTGACTATGTTGACTTTATGGTGACTGTTGACTTTATGGTGACTGTTGACTTTATGGTGACTGTTTTTGACTTTATGGTGACTTTGTTGACTCTACGGTGACTGTTTTTGACTTTATGGTGACTTGACTTTATGGTGACTTTGTTGACTTTATGGTGACTGTGTTGACTTTATGGTGACTATGTTGACTTTATGGTGACTGTGTTGACTTTATGGTGACTGTGTTGACTTTATGGTGACTGTGTTGACTTTATGGTGACTGTGTTGACTTTATGGTGACTATGTTGACTTTATGGTGACTGTGTTGACTTTATGGTGACTGTGTTGACTTTATGATGACTGTTTTTGACTTTATGGTGACCGTGTTGACTCTACAGTGACTGTGTTGACTTTATGGTGACTGTGTTGACTTTATGGTGACTGTGTTGACTTTATGGTGACTGTGTTGACTCTACGGTGACTATGTTGACTTTATGGTGATTGTGTTGACTCTATGGTGACTGTTGACTTTATGGTGACTGTTGACTTTATGGTGACTGTGTTGACTTTATGGTGACTGTTGACTTTATGGTGACTGTTGACTTTATGGTGACTGTTGACTTTACAGTGACTATGTTGACTCTATGGTGACTGTTGACTTTATGGTGACTGTTGACTTTATGGTGACTGTGTTGACTTTATGGTGACTGTGTTGACTTTATGGTGACTATGTTGACTACAGTGACTGTGTTGACTTTATGGTGACTATGTTGACTTTATGGTGACTTGACTCTATGGTGACTATGTTGACTTTATGGTGACTGTGTTGACTCTATGGTGACTATGTTGACTCTATGGTGACTGTGTTGACTTTATGGTGACTGTTTTGACTGTATGGTGACTGTGTTGAATTTATGGTGACTGTGTTGACTTTATGGTGACTATGTTCACTTTATGGTGACTTGACTCTATGGTGACTGTGTTGACTTTATGGTGACTGTGTTGACTTTATGGTGACTTTGTTGACTCTACGGTGACTATGTTGACTTTATGGTGACAATGTTGACTCTGTGGTGACTGTATTGACTTTATGGTGACTGTTGACTTTATGGTGACTGTGTTGAGATTATTATGATCTATTGGGCTGACTTTAACCTTGTGTTTGCTCTAAGATGGCCTCATAGTGAACTTTTGTTTGTATAAAGTGACCTTGTACTGATCAATGGTAAGGTTGGGATGGTGACCTTGACGTTGTAAATTATTTATCAAGGTGATGCCCCAGTGTTCACATGATGTCTGGAGAACGTTGCAGTGACATCAGGTTGCCATGTTGCATTAAGGTTACAGTAACAGTATAAATGAAAGTTTTGGGAACATTTTTCATATAGCATTGCCAAAGTGTTAGTTTGTTATGTTGTGTGTTTTAACAATCTAATTAAAATATAGATGTTCATTCTCACTACGTTACATGAACATCTAACAACATCCCATAAGGGGTCACGTCAGGGTGACCTTTTGGATTAGCCAATCAAATGACTACTTCCAGAATCTTGGAAGTGAATTTTATATGTCCGAATTAGCATGACTGGAGTGCATAGCTTGTATAAGCTGTCAATTTGTTTCAAGTCATTTCGTCCCAGAAAGCATATAGCTATATACTGTGCCGAAATGGTTTGCTTCAGATTCATACTGTGACGAAATATTTTGCTTCGATGACATAGACAAATTGCCAATTCGCCCTGAAAGTTAAATACACACATCTCAAAGGTCATCAGAACGTGACCCCTTATGGGATGTTGTTAGATGTTCATGTAACGTATTGAGAATGACCATCTAAATTTTAATTAGATTGTGTGTTTTAATTACATACCGAAGTAGTTACAACATCATAACTATCTTATTATGATGCCTAATATATAAAACAAAAACAAATGGTTTTTTTTGCAATTTTTCAATTTTCTTGCACTCCTTCCAACCACCTAGCATGTGCTTTATTCAATGTAACCAATATTGCAGTCTCTTTTATTACTTCGGTACACCCAGTTTACACCATTGTAAAAAAAAAAATCAAAATAAGAATTACTAATACACAATACACTTTGGCAATAGATCATAACATGCTCTGCTTGTAAACAAATACACATCAAATGTGAACTCGATATAAAGAAATCATGTCATTTGCTCGATGATATATGTAAATCATAACATCCTCCATCTCTTTGTAAACGAAAACACACCAAAAGCAAACACTGTGAAATAAAGGAAACACCCAGTCATGTAGGACCTTGGATTACTGATCTGTATTTAGGAAGCTTGCTGGTTTTGTATGTTTTATGGATGAGTACTACAAGTCAGGTGACCGGTGTTCAGTGTGGAAGATAGAAATACTAAATGTTTCATCTCTTTCTTGATGTTGTGGCCTGACATTTTCTGGACGTTTTCCAAATATACTGTGTTGACTGGGATGATGTTCATTAATTGTGTTTTTGAGCTTTGTTTTTCTTTTATTTTAGAACAGATGTTTTAACCAGAAAATGTTAAATAATTAAGTTCTGTTTTGAAGTTTTCATTGAATGTTTTTGGATGTATGTAAAACTATGTTATCTTGATACCAAGTCTATTGCTTGGTTGTTAAATTTTTATCAGGTTTATGTGATGTTGTGTGTAATAAGACAGCATATTGCCAAATTGTTGGTTCATCGTAAAATTCCCAACAGCATTTCTTGTGAAATCTTACTGTAGAGATCCCTTTTAATATCTTTATTGATTTCTCTGAAACAGTATCTCAAAGTAATGTCCGAGGACCCTTGGTTTGTGTTGGTGTGATCAGTATTTGTAGTCTGTAGATGTAGATATTAACTGTACACCTCCAGACAAGGTAATGTCCGAGGACCCTTGGTTTGTGTTGGTGTGATCAGTATTTGTAGTCTGTAGATGTAGATATTAACTGTACACCTCCAGGCAAGGTAATGTCCGAGGACCCTTGGTTTGTGATGGTGTGATCAGTATTTGTACTGATGTATATATTAACTGTACACCTCCAGACAAGGTAATGTCCGAGGACCCTTGGTTTGTGTTGGTGTGATCAGTATTTGTACTGATGTATATATTAACTGTACACCTCCAGACAAGGTAATGTCCGAGGACCCTTGGTTTGTGATGGTGTGATCAGTATTTGTACTGATGTATATATTTACTGTACACCTCCAGACAAGGTAATGTCCGAGGACCCTTGGTTTGTGATGGTGTGATCAGTATTTGTAGTCTGTAGATGTAGATATTAACTGTACACCTCCAGACAAGGTAATGTCCGAGGACCCTTGGTTTGTGTTGGTGTGATCAGTATTTGTAGTCTGTAGATGTATATATTAACTGTACACCTCCAGGCAAGGTAATGTCCGAGGACCCTTGGTTTGTGTTGGTGTGATCAGTATTTGTACTGATGTATATATTAACTGTACACCTCCAGACAAGGTAATGTCCGAGGACCCTTGGTTTGTGTTGGTGTGATCAGTATTAAGTCTGTAGATGTATATATTAACTGTACACCTCCAGGCAAGGTAATATACGAGGGCCCTCATGTTGTCTTAAACCAGTAAAGGAAATGACTAAGATAAAGTGAGGTTAAATACACCATTGGTATGGAGATAATTTTGAATATTTGCCTTTTATGTAGGGCAGTCTGACTGTGTGATATCTTAGTCAAACTTCCTATCTACTTTTGTATATCTAATACTTGTTGTGCATGTGGATATATATAATTATTGAACACACCTGTGATAATAATACAAGTTTCTTTTGTTGATTTAACAATGAGTATTGCATTGTGTGATTACTTCTTTGTAAACCATAGGAGTGTGCCTTAAATGCTTATTTCTGTTATCAGATTTTCTCCGTTACTTATATCTCAATAAATTATCATAATTTATTTACTTGTTATCTCCCCTGTATTTTACAAATTAACTTGTTATCTCCCCTGTATTATACAGATTGACGTGTTATCTCCCCTGTATTATACAGGTTAACGTGTTATCTCCCCTGTATTATACAGATTAACTTGTTATCTCCCCTGTATTATACAGGTTAACTTGTTATCTCCCCTGTATTATACAGGTTAACTTGTTATCTCCCCTGTATTTTACAGATTAACTTGTTATCTCCCCTGTATTATACAGGTTAACTTGTTATCTCCCCTGTATTATACAGGTTAACTTGTTATCTCCCCTGTATTAGACAGGTTAACTTGTTATCTCCCCTGTATTATACAGGTTAACTTGTTATCTCCCCTGTATTATACAGGTTAACTTGTTATCTCCCCTGTATTATACAGATTAACGTGTTATCTCCCCTGTATTATATAGGTTAACTTGTTATCTCCCCTGTATTATATAGGTTAACTTGTTATCTCCCCTGTATTATACAGGTTAACTTGTTATCTCCCCTGTATTAGACAGGTTAACTTGTTATCTCCCCTGTATTTTACAGATTAACTTGTTATCTCCCCTGTATTATATAGGTTAACTTGTTATCTCCCCTGTATTATATAGGTTAACTTGTTATCTCCCCTGTATTATACAGGTTAACTTCTTATCTCCCCTGTATTATACAGGTTAACCTGTTATCTCCCCTGTATTATATAGGTTAACTTGTTATCTCCCCTGTATTATACAGGTTAACTTGTTATCTCCCCTGTATTATACAGATTAACGTGTTATCTCCCCTGTATTATACAGGTTAACTTGTTATCTCCCCTGTATTTTACAGATTAACGTGTTATCTCCCCTGTATTATATAGGTTAACTTGTTATCTCCCCTGTATTATATAGGTTAACTTGTTATCTCCCCTGTATTATACAGATTAACTTGTTATCTCCCCTGTATCATATAGGTTAACTTGTTATCTTCCCTGTATTATACAGGTTAACTTGTTATCTCCCCTGTATTATATAGGTTAACTTGTTATCTCCCCTGTATTATATAGGTTAACTTGTTATCTCCCCTGTATTATACTGATTAACTTGGTATCTCATTTTACCTTTCCTTAAATATTTACAAATAAATTACATATTTCTGCAATACGACACACATCTGTATAGGATATATTATGTTTTGTTGCTGTGTTTCTGGTGAATTAGAAAGCAGCTTATAATTACTTGTCACACAAGAGTTCTGTGTGAACTGACGACAATGCTGTGGTGCAATACTCGCCTGTTTAAGATTAAATAGTTGATAGGAAAACAAATATTAGCCAAACTGTCTAACAAATCTTTAGGTGTAGAAGACTTAATGAAAGTGTTGGCCCTTGGACCAAATGAATGTGGATTTTGGAGCATAGAGCTTTGAAAACTAATTCTTCTGAAATGGCAGCAGAGTTAGTACTTGCTGTGAACAAATATTATAGATCGTGATTGCTACCGTTAGGCCTTGTCCCTTGGTCTGTGTTCTATAGAGGAAGAGTTTAGCACCCTACTAGGCCAACATCAAATGATCAAAAGTCAATCCCCAATTGGTGTCATCCTTCAGAGCAGTTGATAGTAGTTCAACATAATCCTTGGTACCAAGGAAAGGTGTTGTCTTCTTGGTGATGAAAGATTGTACTCAAATGTAGGGAAATGTATGCAATTGTTATTTTAATGAAAATGATTTGCCATGATGTCTTAGCTACCCAGGTATGGAGGCAAGTGTTACAGGCCCTTTGTGGCTTTTGTTTTGATTAAGTACTAGAGTTTCAGTATTATGTTTTTTGTGGAGTACAGAATATGCAATACATTAGTGTAAATATTAGTCTGCTGCTTTCTTACTTATATTACTAATCACATTTACAAGATAATGTTTTTTATAAAGTTTGATCTCACTGTTTTTGAGCATGTTATATTTGTTGATACATGTACTGGTGTTAGTAAGATAACCCCAGACTAAAGCTGTAGTGATTCAACACTGTGGATTAGCCTGCCTTTGTACATACCCCTAATTCAGCACCCTCACACTTGATACTAGACACTAGACAGCTCACCTGCAGGAAGTGAATGTACCCTTATATAAAGGCATGACTTTCCTCTCTATGCCCTTCTCACATCAAGTTTTCATTTAAATTACTTCTTGGAATCCAAATGGCAAATAGTTTCGATATTCAGTCTGATGTTACTGAAGAGGAGATATCATATTTGACCTAATAAGGGTGCCCCTACCTTTTTTCAAGGAAATACATTTTTGACTGAGTGTCAAAATTGTGTTCAAAAGTAATAATTGATGTGAAATGTTTTGCTATTTGAACATAAATGGTGGAACGCACGTTCTCTGGTCTAAAGATCAGCTGGCATGGTTTACAAGTTTACAGGAATATTCAAGTGATGTTTAAGTTTAATATTATGATAATGAATAGATATTTTCATCTGGAATATTTTGATGACTGCATATTTTACCGTTTCCACAGCCTTGGGTATTCTGCTATAAGGTACATGTATGGTCTGTTTCATAAAACTTCAGAATAACTAATCTTAATAAGGGCCCCCCCACTGTCAATTACCCGCGCCCTGCGCCCTTATTAGGTCAAATACGGTATATGATAATAACATCAATATCTACTGAAATCTAAAAGGCATGCTTGTGGACAATGGTCCAAGGATTCTCCTTTATTTTATATACAATATTCAATCAAGATAGAATTGGCAGTTCAGAAAAGTATATTTTTTTTTAAAGGATCAAAATCATTCGGTGAAACCTACAGGGTTTCCTAATTTTCTGGCTTCAAGATAAATGGTCAAAAAAACAACATTGCCTATATCTTATTTAGAAATTGTATGTACTCATTTTCAGTCAACATTGATTCCCCTAGTAACTAGATCTGAATATCTGTAAGCAGCCCTTCACTGATCAGATGCACTTTTTTTTCAACATTTCCTGCTAAGTTACCATTAGTGCTTAATCTATTTTCATGCAAGTGTTATTAGCAGTTGTATTCCTGAAATGCTCAGTTTTTGCCCAGTAGTCAGAATTGTTGTAATAGCTTATAACTGGAAATTCTGTTTTAAATGAAATTGATTAAAATATGGATGCAAAAATAAATAAATGTTGTTTTGTTCATTTTAAGATCCTAATTACTGGATTGATCAGTGTATAATGATATACCAACGACAAGCGGATCAATGAGTTGATAGTGCCAACAGGATGTCATGTGAATGCAAATTAAATGGTGTAACCTGTAACACACATTTACATCACTGACAAAATAATATGGAGCCCCACTAAAAAATTCATTTCGTTATCAATGATTATTATCAGAAAGGGCCCCACCATACATTGTTATCAGAGAACCCTCAATAGTTTACTATCAGGGAGGGCCCGCGATAGATTACTATCAGAGAGGGCCCCACAATAGATTACTATCAGGGAGGGCCCCACCATACATTGTTATCAGAGAGGGCCCCACCATACATTGTTATCAGAGAACCCTCAATAGTTTACTATCAGGGAGGGCCCCACCATACATTGTTATCAGAGAACCCTCAATAGTTTACTATCAGGGAGGGCCCCACCATACATTGTTATCAGAGAACCCTCAATAGTTTACTATCAGGGAGGGCCCCACCATACATTGTTATCAGAGAACCCTCAATAGATTACTATCAGGGAGGGCCCACGATAGATTACTATCAGAGAGGGCCCCACAATAGATTACTATCAGAGAGGGCCCCACAATAGATTGCTATCAGGGAGGGCCCCACAATAGATTACTATTGGAGAGGGCCCCACAATAGATTACTATCAGGGAGGGCCCCACAATAGATTACTATCAGAGAGGGCCCCACAATAGATTACTATCAGGGAGGGCCCCACAATAGATTACTATCAGGGAGGGCCCGCGATAGATTACTTTCAGAGAGGGCCCCACAATAGATTGCTATCAGGGAGGGCCCCACAATAGATTACTATCAGGGAGGGCCCCACAATAGATTACTATCAGAGAGGGCCCCACAATAGATTACTATCAGAGAGGGCCCCACAATAGATTACTATCAGAGAGGGCCCCACAACAGATTACTATCAGGGAGGGCCCCACAATAGATTACTATCAAGGAGGGCCCCACAATAGATTACCATCAGAGAGGGCCCGCGATAGATTACTATCAGAGAGGGACCCACAATAGATTACTATCAGGGAGGGCCCCACAATAGATTACTATCAGAGAGGGCCCCACAATAGATTACTATCAGAGAGGGCCCCACAATAGATTACTATCAGGAGAGGGCCCCACAATAGATTACTATCAGAGAGGGCCCCACAATAGATTACTATCAGAGAGGGCCCCACAATAGATTACTATCAGGGAGGGCCCCACAATAGATTACCATCAGAGAGGGCCCGCGATAGATTACTATCAGAGAGGGCCCCACAATAGATTACTATCAGAGAGGGCCCCACAATAGATTACTATTGGAGAGGGCCCCACAATAGATTACTATCAGAGAGGGCCCCACAACAGATTACCATCAGAGAGGGCCCCACAATAGATTACTATCAGAGAGGGCCCCGCAATAGATTACTATCAGGGAGGGCCCCACAATAGATTACTATCAGAGAGGGCCCTGCGATAGATTACTATCAGAGAGGGCCTTGCGATAGATTACCATCAGAGAGGGCCTTGCGATAGATTACCATCAGAGAGGGCCCAGCGATAGATTACTATCAGGGAGGGCCCCACAATAGATTACATCTCTAAACATGAGCTTTACCAGAGTGTTTACAAATTACAAAATATACATATTTTTTAGAATATGAAAGGTTCGTGAGCTATCTTGCATATAAACCTCATTTCAAAAGTGATAAAGTGACCTTAGATAACCTCAAGTCTGCAAATATATCACAATTTATCATCATGAAAAGTTTCAGAAAGTTTAACTTTTGTAAGAGTCCTAATTGTATTTTTAAAGTATATTCCAGGTTTTTTTTTGTAGTAACAGTGACCTTGACTTTGACCTTAGAACTGTTATTTCATGTTTGTATTCAGAAAGTGTGGCAGTGTAAGGGCCTTATATGATGCATTTTGACAGTATATTCCAAGTTCTATTCTTTATTAAGTGACCTTGACCTTGGGAATGTTTAAACACCTATTGTACATCTGCACATCATAGTTTGACACCAAGGAAGATTTCAGAAAATTTGGAGTGATGTACTGATGGATTCTGGACAGACGGACTGACACCATGATTACTATAGGGCACCCGCATTCCATGCAGGGTCCTAATACAGTAAATCATAGATATTCTTTGTTATAAGGCTCTTCTAACTCAGTTTGTTATGTTCTTGCCACTGTGAGCAAAGTCCTTGTTGTAAAAATGAGTTTGATAACATCACAATAGTGGATCAAATAGCATCTTCTCCGCATTGTAAAGGGAGAATACTTAGTGTAGAACAGATAACATGTTATATTTACATTAGACAGCCTAGTCTAAACACAAGTCTGTAAACACAACAGTCTGGTGTCTGGATTTGACACATTAGTATCGGCCTCCTGGCAACATTTCCACTGCCTGCAGATTATTCTTACACAGCTCTTCATTGAGCCAAACTTGAATGTGAAAGTTTGACCTGTACTGTTTTTGAGGTCAGACTAGTGCTTCATCGAGCTTTTCAAAAAGGTCAAGGTCATTTATACAAGTACTGGGAATGCAGGTTAAATTTTTAATACAATGAGTAATATATCACAAAGAGACTTGATGGTAAATAGATTTTATTACTGTATAAAACCTACAATAATGTACAGCCAATGGGTAATTTACATCATTCTGTGCTAAGTGCTCCTCATAATACAACCTCTCTTGAATGAAAATAAATTCTCCTTTCTTTGTTAGTGCTAGTACCTATTGTACACTCCAGGTGGTTCAGATATTAACCCATTGTTTTATCTACCTACGAAATATCACACAAAAACCATATAACAATTTCCCTAAAATAGGTATATCCCTGTTAATATTACAAAAAATACCATTATATATATATCACAATGAATTATGACTAAGAGATGTTAAAAGATATAATACTTAATGAGTTGGACGGACAAATGATGTCTGCACTTTCTACTTCAACATGTAAACTCAACTCAACAGTAAAAAATAAATATATCTATAATAATACATGTATGAAATATATCATCATTAGCTTCAAACAGTTCTTATATCACCAGTATCACAGCAGAAATGTAAAGAAGACGATTACTCATGATCGCATGGCCCTGAAGGCTGAGAAAAAAACCCATCCAAATCCTTTAAACAAAAACTTACGTAATGATTATTAATGATGCAAACTAAACAAACGATTCTGAGAAAATTTACTTAAAAAGTTTTCCAGACACAAATTTCAACACGAATTTGGCCTCATGTAGAGTTTCACTGCCCTGTCAACAGTTTGGAAGCTGACAGGGTTTAAACGTAACAGACTGTGTAGAGAGGCAAAGTGTTACATAAACGTCTCCAGGAAAGTCTAAACATGGAAAGGAAGTAACAAAGGACAGATTTTACTACAATATTGATAAATACAGTCAAACATTCACCATTAACAACGACTTTGTAACCATAGTCCACTGACAATGATGCTTCACAACGAAATGTTGGGATGAGATGATGGTTGGTGTTGACCAGATATGGCCGCCCTGACTCTCCAACATCACTGTTAACATGATCAACAATCTTACATGTCCTCCATCAATTACCACCGTTTAATATACTGGGTCTGAAACAAGAGTCGAAACATCAAAACATTGTCAGATTGTATCCTCTATGCTTTATTGTAAGCCACAACTTTTGATGGACATAAAAATCATATTGTCAATACCTCCAAACATAATATGTTTCTGCTTTTTAAGAAAATTACAATAACAGCTAGGTTACACTTTGACTTCAAAATACATTTTTATTATATCGACAGCACATTTAAAATTTTATACTTATTTTATTTTTTCATAATTCAAATTTGTGATTGATACATTCAAGAGGATGGTAAAGGGTGATTTATCAATGATTTCACACAAATACTTCAACAAATTTTATCATCCCTCACTTACAGTAGGCAAGAATGTGCCCTCCTATAGGCAATAACAGTTCAAAGGAATTTGACAGCAAGACCTCACATATACCGAGGCCAGAATGTGCCCTGATGGGCAGTAACAGTTCACAGAAAAGTGAAAGTAAAGGAAAATTAATGATTGTGCAATCAAGGAGAAACAACAACATAAATATATATCACAGTTGCTTGGACAGTATGACCTTTATCAGGTCAAGTTACATTAAGTAAGAGAAGCACACAGAAATTATACAAACAGGTGATTAAATACTGTAAAATTAGATGTTTCCTGACCAGAGTGAGAATCTCACCCTAAGTGTGTGACCAGAGCGAGATCTGGCGTGGAGAGTGGTGGCAGTCACTAATATAACATAGAAACCAAGAAAAGAAAGTAAAAATATTACAGCTGATAGAAAACCAGTATACTTTAATATAATCAGGAAAATCTAATACCACACAGTAAAATCTTAAATCTACAAATACAAGTCTTTATACTAAAATACACAGATCAGTATGATGTGCAGAGGTCATTTAGTGCAAAATTTCAGTAGACAAACTTTAATCCAGTAAACGGGAGGTGGGAGATCCAACGTCCGTGTAAACAGTTCAGTATGGTTCTATGTTACCCAGCCAGTATGATAACTTCACAATATTCAACTTCTATTGTGTGTTCATTGGGATTAAAATTTAAAACAAATTTTATAAAATTTCTCGATTTAAAAGATTATAAATAATAAACATTATTTTTATGCACAAAAAGACCTTTCCACTCAGGACCTGATATCAGAAATATGTTACAAATATAAATAATGATGTACTAACATCCAACAAGTTATACAGTTTCCTGTACAGGAGGTTACATGCTCACACATTAATATACAATATGTCCACAAGCATTGGTCACCACGCCCAACACACATTTACAAGTTATAGCACATGTTATTAAATCTATGATCAAATAAATGTTTTCTGGTTTGCATCCACCACCAAGTTACATTCAACCAATGGGGTTAGCTGGGTGAGGATCGCCAGGGGCGACCAAAGCAGAGAGTCAATAGGTAGTACAGAGTAAAATATTGATGTAGATTGGAGCCTGCTGCTAGAGACTGGCTGACAGTGGCACTTGTTACCACAGACCTGAGCTGTATGTGTTTCGACGTGGGCTGGGTGAACGACTGCGACGGGTGGGACTCAGAGATCGGGAGCGAGAGCGTGGACGTGGACCCGGGCTGATGGAACGGGACCTAGTAGGGCTCCTACTCATCCTTGGTTTCTGAAATAAAATACCCACCACATTAATGTGAGGGGGAGGTGACAAATTTGTGTCCAATAAATAAGACTGATGAAATAATCTTACACAAGCTATCAACAGAATAGGTGTTCAAACAACATCAAAAGTGGGATAAGCTGATCTGAGAAAGATGGAAACATACATTCTTTGAGCAAAATAAGTGGTGGCAAGTCATGATAAACTTCAATCATAACAGAGATGTTCCCCAACAAGTGACGGTTGTTTATCATGTTGATCTAACTCGAGTTAGTTAATTTTTGAATTTAGCGAATGTCCTTTCTAAATTTGAAAATAAACTAACGAAAGTTATATTAACATGACAAACATGATAAAGAACCGTCACATGTTGAGGGGAACTTGTTTATCCCATAACGTCTTTACCTACAAATGTACTGGGTTCTCCCAACATATCAACTACATTTTACAGGCTGAATCACTACATGACAAAATATAGTTCATAATGAAGGACAGTTTATTATCTATATAAGAGGAACCACTGATGTATATGTGAAATACGTAATTTTACAATGTGAAATATTAGTATGACAATCATTATGTTCATGTTTTTATTAAAAGAACACTTGTTTAAATGACGCGTCTAGCATAGATGACACCATGAAATGGAACGTCACAGCTGAATATAAATATTAGACTAATCACTGTCAGATTCCATTATCAGTACTTCCCTGGACTGGGTAAGTATGCTAACATTTATAGTGATGTTAACAGTTCACCTTCAGATTTGAGACCTTAAGATTCCAGACACCACGCATTTCAACAAATGTTTTCAGAAACTGAGCTGGAGTGCTAAGTAATGTGTGTATTTCACATGTATCAGAGTGTTTACATGAAATCTTATGGTTACCAACATGTGACAAATGTTCCAAAATGAAAATAATGTAGTTCTTTGGATATAAATTTGTAATTAAGTGGAAATGTAAGAAAGTGTTTATTTTTTTCTGTTGGTGACAATATTTGAACAGAGTGACACCAACTTACCGCTGTACCAGGGAAAGGGAACGCTTGCGTCTTAGACCTACGTTATTAAAATTAGATGCCCCAACCATTCAATCATCATTCAACTTATTACAATTACGAACCATTTTGTCTGATATTTGGTATCTTTTGTTTTGATGATTCATTCCTGGCTAATGATGTTTACAGCAAATATATCGAGAATCACGACGGGGGTCAGTTGTAGTTTACCATGATCAATGCGAATCTCACTTCTACAGCCCATGTCAGATAAAGGTAGATAACTTAAACCTAGAGAGGCACCACGGCGTGTGACAGCCCATGTCAGATAAAGGTAGATAACTTACCCCTAGGGAGGCACCACGGCGTGTGACCGCCCATGTCAGATAAAGGTAGATAACTTACCCCTAGGGAGGCACCACGGCGTGTGACCGCCCATGTCAGATAAAGGTAGATAACTTACCCCTAGGGAGGCACCACGGTGTGTGACAGCCCATGTCAGATAAAGGTAGATAACTTACCCCTAGGGAGGCACCACGGCGTGTGACCGCCCATGTCAGATAAAGGTAGATAACTTACCCCTAGGGAGGCACCACGGTGTGTGACAGCCCATGTCAGATAAAGGTAGATAACTTACCCCTAGGGAGGCACCACGGCATGTGACCGCCCATGTCAGATAAAGGTAGATAACTTACCCCTAGGGAGGCACCACGGCGTGTGACCGCCTCACCCTTGGTGATTATCTTGATTCCCTGAGTGAGACAAGGCCAGATGTGATGGTTGATGAGTGGTGCAGTGTACTCAGAGTCGTAGCTCCTCCTGTACCTGTAGAACAAACATAGTACAACCAGTGTTTTAATGGTTTCTTTCCTGAACAAGAGGCCCAGGGGCCTTAACGGTCATCTGACTCTAAATTAAAACCCTTATACTATTGAAGTATGTAATCTCTGTAGCAAGTATATACTAGTAGTGGCACTGTTGGCCATGGTGGCCATCTTGGATTTCTAGCCGACCAGATAAATAACAACACTATGTTTGCTCGCCTTTCTTGACATCCTCACCCATTTCCAGCTCAATGGCACCAATGGAACTGGAGAAGACGCTTAAAATGTGTTTTTCAAGATGGCAGATATGGCGGCAATCTTAGTTTCAGACCAATCCAAAAAATAACAACACTTGGTCAGGATCATCTCAGAATCATTTCAGGCAAGTTTCAGCCCAACAGCACTGGTGGAACTTGAGAAGAAGTTTAAAATGTGTTTTTCAAGATGGCGGCCATCTTGGATTTCTGACCGACCCGAAAAATAACAACACTTGGTCGGGATCATATCAGGATCATTTCAGGCAAGTTTCAGCTCAAAAGCACTGGTGGAACTTGAGAAGAAGTTAAAAATGTGTTTTTCAAGATCGCGGCTATGGCGGCCATCTTGGATTTCGGACCAACCCGAAAAATAACAACACTTGGTCGGGATCATATCAGGATCATTTAAGGCAAGTTTCAGCTCAATAGCACTGGTGGAACTTGAGAAGAAGTTTAAAATGTGTTTTTCAAGTTGGCGGCTATGGCGGCCATCTTGAATTTTGGACCGACCCATAAGAATAACACTTGGTCGGGATCATATCAGGATCATTTCAGGCAAGTTTCAGCTCAATAGCACCGGTGGAATGTGAGAAGAATTTAAAATGTGTTTTTCAAGATGGCGGCTATGGCGGCCATCTTGGATGACCAACCCGAAAAATAACAACACTTGGTCAGGATCATATCAGGATCATTTCAGGCAAGGTTCAGCTCAATAGCACTGGTGGAATGTGAGAAGAAGTTAAAAATGTGTTTTTCAAGATGGCGGCTATGGCGGCCATCTTGGATTTCGGACCAACCCGAAAAATAACACTTGGTTAGGATCATATCAAGATCATTTCAGGTAAGTTTCAGCTCAATAGCACTGGTGGAACTTGAGAAGAAGTTTAAAATGTGTTTTTCAAGATGGCGGCTATGGAGGCCATCTTGGATTTCGGACCGACCAGAAAAATAACAACACTTGGTCGGGATCATATCAGGATCATTTCAGGCAAGTTTCAGCTCAACAGCACTGGTGGAACTTGAGAAGAAGTTTAAAATGTGTTTTTCAAAATGGCGGCTATGGTGGCCAACTTGGATTTCAGACCGACCCGAAAAATAACACTTGGTCGGGATCATATCAGGATCATTTCAGGCAAGTTTCAGCTCAATAGCACTGGTGGAACGTGAGAAGAAGTTTAAAATGTGTTTTTCAAGATGGCGGCCATCTTGGATATCTGACCGACCCGAAAAATAATAACACTTGGTCGGGATCATATCAGGATTATTTCAGGCAAGGTTCAGCTCAATAGCACTGGTGGAACGTGAGAAGAAGTTTAAAATGTGTTTTCAAAATGGCGGCCATCTTGGATTTCGGATCGACCCCAAAAATAATAACACTTGGTCAGGACCATCACAGGATCATTTCTGGCAAGTTTCAGCTTAATGCCACTGGTGGAACTTGAGAAGAAAATTGAAATGTGAAAAGTTTACGGACGGCGCACGGCGACGGACGAAGCACGATGGCTATAGGTCATCCTGACCCTTCAGGTCAGATGACCTAAAAATACCATATGTGTATGTTTAAGTTTAATTTTGTATGCCAGTCAAGTTTTCTCAGTTAAAGACATCAAAGTATATATCAAGAAACCATATATGTATATATACATGCAGGGATTAATCTAGAACTTAGGGGAAGCTACCCTTTTTGGACCATAGGGGAAAATTAGTTCTGAAAAGGGGAAATTTAAACATCACAAACTTTCAGTTTTTTGCTTTAAAAACACATTTTCAATGTAAAAACAGCAAATGGTTAATTACAAGTGAGGGAAAATACAACATTTCAGTGAAATTAACAGAAGTCTGAGGGGAAAAATAAAACAAAATCCTGAAGGGAAAATACCCATATAAATGGTAGTAAACAATGCTTAGATTGATCCATGAAATGTACATATCTTAGTTGAGGGGTCCTTCAAAATATCTAAGGCCTGAATGATCAGTCAGTGACAATACATAAAAAAAAAAAGTTATTCTTTGCAATGTTTTTAAAATCAAATATTTTATTGGAATGGAAAAAAACTCAAAAGTACTCAACCTTTAACCTTATTCTTGATTAATGTCAACGACTTTTGTTAAATGAAAGATCTTACTTCTTATCATCAAACAACTCAGCGTCTGAGGCCACTGAGATGTCCATTGGGTGAGCGAGGGCATTCATCTGCCAAGCAAGCTTGCAGGCTTCCCGGATGAATGGCTGGATGACGGCAAAAGTACATAATTCGTCTGAAGGCAGGAAGATCTTGGGGTTTCGGTTCAGTGCCCGGATCACATCCTGTGAAATGGCAAACTGATTTACAGGGTGCAAAATAAATTATTCGCCTTTGGTGTGGTGGTGGATTCCATTAGTAAGAAGCCAGCTAGCCAAGCCACAGCAATCAACAGCATAAAATAACATTGTCAGCACAAATACACCAATGTCTGATAATTCAACATATACAGCGGGCAACAATGTCAACATAAACAAAGTACAACAAGGGCAACACGTACAAAGTATAACAATGCCAATGTAAACAAAGTATAACAATGTCAATGTATACAAAGTATAACAATGTCAATGCATACAAAGTATAACAATGTCAACGTAAACAAAGTATTACAATGTCAATGTATACTAATATAACAATGTCATTGTATACAAAGTATAACAATGTCATTGTATACAAAGTATAACAATGTCAATGTATACTAATATAACAATGTCATTGTATACAAAGTATAACAATGTCATTGTATACTAAGTATAACAATGTCAATGTATACTAAGTATAACAATGTCAATGTATACAAAGTATAACAATGTCAATGTATACTAAGTATAACAATGTCAATTGTATACTAAAGTATAACAATGTCATTGTATACAAAGTATAACAATGTCAATGTATACTTATATAACAATGTCAATGTATAATAATATAACAATGTCAATGTATAATAATATAACAATGTCAATGCATACAAAGTATAACAATATCAATGTAAAATAATATAACAATGTCAATGTATACTAATATAACAATGTCAATGTATACAAAGTATAACAATGTCAATGTATACTAATAAACAATGTCAATGTATACAAATATACCAATGTCAATGTATACAAAGTATAACAATGTCAATGTATACAAAGTTTAACAATGTCAATGTATACTAATATTACAATGTCAATGTATACAAATACAAGGGCCCAATGGGCCCAAATCGCTCACCTGCAATGCAGTGATCTTTTCATATATGGATCCTGCAGTTATTTGAAAGCATGCTACATGACCAATATAATGTCTCTCTGCACTTTGCCTTTTCACTAAAAGTCATTTAAAGATTTAAGCATACTTGATCAACGTGACCTTGAATGTGGTAGCCCTTCACCCCAGCATGCTACAGACCCAATATCAACTCCCTGGGACTGTTGGTTATTGAGAAGTCATTTAAAGATTTTAGCCTTTTTGACTGCTGTGACCTTGAATGAAGGTCAAGGTCATTCATTTGAACAAACTTGGTAGCCCTTTACCCCAGCATGCTACAGACCCAATATCAACTCCCTGGGACTCTTGGTTATTGAGAAGAAGTCGTTTAAAGATTTTAGTCTTTTTGACTCCTGTGACCTTGAATGAAGATCAAGGTCATTAATTTGAACAAACTTGGGAGCCCTTCACCCCAGCATGCTACAGGCCAAATATTAGGTCTCTGGGACTCTTGGTTATTGAGAAGAAGTCGTTTAAATATTTTAGCCTTTTTGACTCCTGTGACCTTGAATGAAGGTCAAGGTCATTCATTTGAACAAACTTGGTAGCTCTTTAC